>NW_007726408.1:574021-592151 GCF_000696425.1 Galeopterus variegatus | reverse complement strand
GGGGGGGGGGGGGGGGGGGGGGGGGGAAATCCTCCAGAGCTCACACGGGGCAAGAAATGATTTGTATCCCCACTGGCCTGAGTGGGGAGACCAGATTGAAACTATATTACAACTGCTCTGGAACTGCCCTAACAAAGCTTAAAAGCAAGCCTTGGAAGGATCATATTTTTTCCAAATAAGTGAACTATGTCCTGATAGGATCTGTGAAGGGTCTAAGATTTTACCCTACTTGTCAGCTAAAAGTTAGCTTGTTCCTAATTGATGGGTGCTTGCAGAAAACACAAGGCTCCTGGGCCCAAGAAAAAGGACTTTGTTACTCAAGGCAGAGCAAGCAGCATGAATATCATACTGACCGGCAATGGTGCTCCCTTGACCCCCAAATCTCCAGGGAGTAACACAGGTGGGCCCACATGGATACACAAATGCAGTGGATGCATTATAGAAGACTGAAGTTGAAGGATGCACAATTCTTATAGCAAATGGCAGCAAGCCTGTTTGTCTGAGGGGAGATGTTACTTATCTCTCAAGGTTGTTTGCTGCAAACAGCACCCTGAGAAACAGCCCTATAACTATTAAAGAATATGTAACATTTTTTACAACTCAATTAAAACAAGACAGACAATGCTATGAAACAAGGGCATAAGATTTGAACAAATGTTTCACCCCAAAATGGATGGCAAACAAAGACATAAAGCAATATTCAACATCTTTCGTCATTAGATGCAAATTAAAACCACAAGATACTGTTTCACATACACTAGAATGGGTAAAATTAAAAAGACTGACCATATCAAATATTGGCAGGATATGGAAGAACTAGAATTCTCACTTATTGCTAGCAAAATGTTACAGCCACTTTGGAAAACAGTTTGGCAGTTTCTTAAAAAGTTAAAATTACATTTACCATATGACCCAGCATTCCATTTTTAAGTATTTAGCCAATAAAAAAGAAAATATGTCTACTCAAAGATTTGTGCATGTATGTTCATAACAGCTTTATTTGTAATTGGAAAAATTAGAAACAACCCAAATATTCATCAACAGATAAATGATTTTAAAAAATGATATACCTGCATGATGGAATACTACTCAGCAATAAAAAAAAAAACTAATGTATACAATATAGATGAGTCTCAAAAGTATTATCATACCTGAAAGAACCAGACACATACTACATGATTCCATTTATATGAAAGTCTAGAAAGGGCAAACATATAGTTAGAAAAGCAGCTGAGCTGTTGCCAGGGGCTAGGGGTAGTGGGAAGAGATTGACTACAAAGTGTCCTAAGAAAGCTTCTGGGCATAATAGAGCTACTCTTTATCATAACTGTACGCATTTGGTGAATTTTATTTTATGTAAATTATACCTCACTAAAGCTGAATATCCCCTCCAGATGGAATGATTAACAAAAACAAAAAAGCGCTCTTTGAAAAGTCTTATAAGGTAGACAAAGATAGGCAAGAATGAATAAGAAAATAAGAAAGAAAATATAAGTTAACTCTAGACTGAAACATTGGTAACTACTATCATCAACAATTACACAGATATGTAAGCATGAAATAGATGAATAAATATTATGTACAACTTATAAGCCAATTATTTGAATACCTGGATGGAACAGATCTATTCCGAAGAAAAAAATTCCAAACTGGAATAATAAAAAATGAAAAATATGAGATCAGTAATTATTTAAGAAGCTGAAATAGTAATTTAAATCCTTATACCCACCCCACCCCCAAAATGAAAAACCATTTAAGGCACAGAACATTTTGCAAATGTATATTACCAAAGACCTAATTATAATAAAAACTTAGAAAACTAGGTACCAAAGAGAACTTCTCTAACTCAATAAAGGATAGCTATCAAACCCTATAGCAAACACCACACTCACTGGAGCAACTTTAGAAATTACCTTAAGGCTGGAGCAAGGATGCCTGCTTGTCCATTAATGTTTAGCAGTATCACAGTCCTGGCTAATCAAATCAGTGTATAAGTTTTAGAAACATTTCTCTACACCAAAAATAAACAAGTTGAATATGTGATAGAAAATAAGGTAATATTTACAATAACAAAGAATACACAAAAATCTGAGAATTAACATAACAGTGAATGGATCTTTATGGAAAAAATTTAAAAACCCTATTAAAGTTACAAAAAAATAAAGCTCTAAGTTATAATCATACCCGTGTGTGTGTGTGTGTGTGTGTGTGTGCGTGTGTGTGTGTGTGTGTGTATAAGTACTCATGATATGATACAGATCACATAGCAAACCAGTGGGAAATGACAGGCTACTTATAAGTGGTTTGGGAAGAACTGACTCTGTATAAAACTGAATTCCCTATCTTAAGTCAGGAAAGAAAAAAAGAATTTAATATCTAAATGCACAAGATACAACTGTAAACTAATAGAAGGAAATGTATGAAAATGTATGACTTCAATAAAAAGCAGAATTTCTTACAGATATAAGATGTACATGTATGAAGGGAAAAATTGTTGATTACATCAACAAAGGACAACACAGAGTTAGCAGGCAGGTGTCAGACTTAGGTATATCTATGAGCAAAAGACTACAAGGGATTAATACACATTCTAAATAAAATACACTTTCAAATCATCAAGAAAAAGCTAGGAAAAAAAAATGGGCAAAGCATATGTATAGTAACGCATAGAAGAGGAATTCCCAACAGCTAATAAATTTAATAATCAGAGAAATGCAAATTTAAAATGCTAGACAACCATATACATCCGCTAGATTGCCAGAATTTATAAAGTTGGATTATATAAAGTGTCAGGGAAGGTAGAAGTGGGGAATGGAAATTCTCAAACACAAATAATTAGAATAAGAATGGATAAAGCCACTTTTTGAGAGTAACCTGGTCTAATTAAGAATAATATTTGAGAACCCTGCCTATCACACACACACACACACACACACACACACACACACACACACACACACATACACACCCCTCACAGAGGTTTACATAGAGACACGCAAGAGGATTTTCATTGCAGGATTGTGTATAAAAGCTAATAGCCAAAAAATGTGCTCTGACCAGATCGGCTAAATTATAGTGCCATGGAGGATCTGGGATAAGTGAGTATTTTCCACCATCCCTGGAAAATGTTATCATAAGACCATTTTTACTTAGAAGCAAACTTAATGGCACCAGAAAATCATAAAATAACCTAGAATGCTTCTTGTAACCATTACCATAGATTCCTGCATGTAGAATGTAACCAGTAGCAATCCCAAGTCTATATGTCATGTACATCAACAGAAAACCTGATCAAGTGATTAGGCAGAACTGTCTTCTCTCTCCTTTGACCCTTCCCCCTACTTATGACTATAAAATGCTAATAAGCTCCACCGGCCCTCTTCAGAATGCATTTCTCAGGGCGACCTGACTATGCGTCTCCCTGGTTGCAGTTGTCATATTGGTTCAGTAAATCCTAGCTATATGTATTTGGCTCTTTCTTTTTAGGTCAATAAAGCTAAGAGTTTGAGGTAGCTAGAAACTCCATCAGTAGGAAAATGGGTAAGTTAATTGTGTGATACATAAGAATAAAATACAGGAATTAAAATTGCATTTAACAACCTAATACTAAGGGGGAAAGACAGTGAACAAGATTTCTAGAGCAATACTACAAGATAAAATTAATCAAAATAAACAATTAATAGGTTGGAAGAACATACACAGTCTACCCTCCATAACTGTGGGTTCTGCATCTGAGAATTCAACTGACCACAGATTCAATTAACCCCAGAGAGAAAATAATGAAAAAATAAAAAATAACAATACAATGCAAAATAATACAAATAAAAATACAGCTTAACAACTATTTCCACAGCATCTACATTGTAGTAGGTATTATAAGTAATCTAAAGATGATTTAAACTATGTGGGAGGATGTGTGTAGGTTATATGCAAATACTAAACCATTTTATATAAGGGACTTGAACATCCGTGCATTTTGGTATAGGCAGGGGGTAGAGGGGATGTTCCTGGAACCCATCCCTTGTGGATACTGAGGGATGACTGTACTAAATACATTGAGTATTAAATACATAGGTATATTGAGTTCCTATAGAGGAGAGAACATTGTGGGGAAAAAATAATAAAAAAGAAGGGTCAAATATGGAATGGCAATATTGTACAAAAACTAGGAGACAACCCTGGTATGACTGACACTGGCATAAAAGTGAGTCAGGGCTAACATCACATTTTCAGTAAAGTTCATCATATTTACAAGTGAATGGACAGTGACAGGAAATGAATGAAGTTATGCCAAAAGCAAGGTTTTAACTGGGCAGACAATAATAATGGTGCATGAAACAGCCATACAAACACTCTCAGGAGGAAGTGAAATCCTCATAGGGCAAGGTCAGCTACCCAATTCAGTCACAGAGAAAATCATGGCTGAGGAGTTAGAGGTACACAGACCCCTTCAGAAGGGAAACTTAAACAAAGAGATAGTTTTAAAAAATTAGCCTATTAATTTCCAGTGAGTAAAAGACTTGACATTTATTGTCCTCTTTCACAGGCAGCTTGAACATAGCTGTGATGAAACAGGATTTTTGAGTAATTACATAAAAAGAAAGCACAAAAGTTTAGGCTTAAACATATCAAGACCAAGCTGGTTCATCAAAGTGACAACTGAGGCCATTGCTGACTTAAAAATAACCATGTAATGCCAAATTTCACAAGTCCAAAATTAATCACAGCCATCATCAAGATATTTTGGAACTAAAAAGTATATGTGGCATAAAGAACTCAATGATTTATCCCATTATAACCAATCTCTGATTCATGGCACATTTTCTGTGAAAAAATTAATAAAGTTACCGAGAAGGCTTGACCAACTACCTTAATTCAAAAGACATAGAATACCCTCTAAATGCCTTTTATTCCTGCCTTTTTCCAAGAGTCTAATCATTCTCAAAGGACAAAGATCTGCTACCACTGAGAATATTCAAAGAACTTGCCTTAGAAGTTGAAAAGCAAATGAAAAAATTTTAAAACCAACATCTTCAGAATGTTGCTAGATTCTTAAGGTGACTAGTAGTACAAAGGGGCAATATTAATTTTAGAAGTGTAAATTACAATGTGATTTTTAAGTTCCATGATGTCACAGATACACCTCAAGTAGGACAGTTCATAATAAAGAACGTAACTGAACATAATTAGGTGCCAAAAGGCACTGAATTTTTCCCTTGCTTTTAGTTTTCTGGAGAACATTTTTTGAGAAATTAAGGCTGGCAGTGCTTCCCTTTACAAATATAAAAACATATAGATCTCCCAGTTCAATGCTAAGGAAAGTGAAAGTGAGAGTCACAACTAATTTCTTTCACTATTGCTAAAACCTTGATTCTGAATATGGAAACCTTGATGCTAGTTTAATTACACACACACACACACACACACACGTATACCAGTATCACACATGCTGGCATTCTAAGCTAAATAGTATTAACAATTAAAGTTATTTTCTTTTTTCATGTTAAGAGAAAACACTTTCAAAATTAATATCATGTTCAATAAATGTTCCCTGGGAACACAGACCTCACCAGGCAGCTGGGTCAGCTTTGGCTCATACCATCATTATATATTAAAAAGATCTACCAGGAGCACAGCAACAACCTGACTTCCACAATAATTTTAAGTTCTTGTGTTCAAGTAGGTAATAAATTTAGTATCTCTTGCCTCCCAACTCAGAAGTCACGGTCCTGGGGAAGGAGTATCATTTAAATAACCAAGGGAAAATACAAGACAATTTGTTCTTCTCACTAGGATGTGCACAGGTACCAGCAATTTCAGCATCTACCATAAGATACAGGACAGGGTAAACATAGCTTTATTTCTTCTCCACCTTGGATGATCTCATGAGATTACAAAAATGCTCTGCCTTAATTATAGTAGTCCTTATAAACGTCACATATTAATTCAACAAATACTCTCAATTTTCCTTCTTCCCTAATATCAGTTGCCCATTTCTCAATTATTCCAAAAATAAAAAAATAGCTAATGTACTAAAACCAAAAAAACCTTAAGTGACAATGAGGAAAGGTGCATATTATAAACATAAATTCATTTAAACACTCATTGAGTACCTACTATGTGCAAAGCCTTTAAGATTAAGAAATCACCATCTTTACATATCTAGATAATAATGACCAACCTTATAGACATGCCTCCAGGGTATAAGGATGCTCACATAATCTATAACTACTGGTGTTCACACTCCCAGGGTTACAACCTTGTTTTGGGCAGTATAAAATCCCAAGAGTTAATATGGCATATCCTACTTGAGATTCAATTCAACTAAAGTTTTTTGGGGAGGGGAATGAATTAAAATAAACATGAATATTATACCAGAATAGAATATAAGATTCCTTTATCAGGGGCAGGGTGGTTATAAAACAAGAGTCTTCATGGAGAACAGCTTCAGGCAAGATCCTCAAGGACATTCATGATTCTATACTACTATTATTGGCTCTTCTGTGGAAAAAAACATGAAAAGATCTTGACATGTTAAGAAGATAACAAAATATGTTGCATGTTAAAAGAATAAATAGAAAATCTAGGAAGTAAACCTATTCTCTACCTAACTCACCCCCTGAGTAAATAATCTCACCTCCTACTTGATTAAGGTCTGTGCTCTCCCCACTCTCCCACTATTACCAACATTCATACACCAATCTCACCTTCCTCCTGCAGAGAGAAGCCAGAAGATGGAGAGACTGAAGGGAGAAGACTCAGGTAGCTTAAAAGATGGGAAGTAACTCAGTTCTGATTTCAAGTTCTAAGACCATCATTGGCAAGACTGGATGTTGTGAAATTTTCTCTTGCAACCTTTCAATGAGTTCTTTTTTTTTTTGTCCTTGACTTAGTTTAAGTGGGGTTTTTTTTTTAATACAAATCAGAGACCTGCCTGGAAAACACATCTTTGTCTCCATTATATTAGTGACTTCTCATTCTTTATGCATACTAAAGTCCCTCTTGTTTTACAACAAAACCGGCCAAACAAATAACCAGATAAAACTTTGTACTAGATTGCATAGTATTCCCTCAAACTCATGTCCACCCAGAACCTCAGAATGTGATTCTATTTGGAAAGAGGGTCTCTGCAGATATAATTAGTTAAGATGAGGACACACTGGATGAGGGTGGACCCTAAATCCAATGACTGGTATCTCTCTAAGAAAAATAAAAGGGAGATTCAGACACAAAACACAGCAATGCACAGGAAAGAAAAGCATGTGATAATGGAGCCAAGGCTGCAGTGACATGTCTACAAGCCTAGGAATGCCAAGGATTGCTGGCAACCAGCAGAAGTTGGAAGAGGCAAGGCAGGATTCTTCTGCACACCCTTCAGAGGGAGTATGACACAGCAGACACCTTGATCTGGGGCTTCTAGCCTCCACAACAGTGAGAGAATCAATTCCTGTTGTTTTAAGCTACCCAGTTTGTGATACTTTGTTACTGCAGCCCTAAGAAATGGATACAACCTTTTTAATCCCACACCTAGGGTGACCACATGTCCTGAATTACATCTATTGTCCTGGTCAAATTATCATCAGTGCCCCTTTCCATTCCCCATGCGGATGATAAATTACGCTTACCTCACTTATTCTCTATTTCCACCAAGGCCACATTTCATCAGAGATGCATGCACTCGAGAATTTCTTCACTGCCCTTTTATTACACCAGTGAAGAATAATTGTCAAATTTGAAACTGTTCTTTCGTTTTACTTTTATTCTCAAGGTTCATCAATTTCCTCCACCTTTTTACTGTGAGAATTTTCAAATGTACAGAAAAGTTGAAAACATTCAAAAAGCTGAAAATATAATAGTCTCCCCTTATTTGTGGTTTTGCTTTCTGCAGTTTCAGTAACCCAAGGTCAGCTGCAGTCTGAAAATATTAAATGGAAAATTCCAGAAATAAACAATTCATAAGTTTTAAATTGTGCACCATTCTGAATAGCATGATAAAATCTCGCTCCGTCCAGCTCCGTCCTGCCTGGGATGTGAGTCATCCCTTAGCCCAGCAACTCTGCCCGTTCGTCCCTTAGTAGCCGTCTCAGCTGTCTTGGTACTGCAATGCTTGTGATCAAGTAACCCTTATTTTATTTAATAATGGCCCCAAAGCATAAGAGTAGTGATCCTGGCATATTGTGAAAATTGTTCCATTTTATTATTGTTTTTAATCTCTTTCTATGCCTAAAAAACTAACTATATCATAGGTATGTCTGTAGAGGAAAAAACAGTATATACAGGATTCAGTATGATCCTCAGTTTCTTGTTCAAAAAAGTGCCGCCCACTCCCAATTTGTGTAGCATTTTCCCTATGTTTTCTTCTAATAGCTCATACTTTTGGGTCTTAAATTAAGGATTCTGATCCACTCTGAGTTGATTTTTGTGTATGGTGAGAGATAGGGGTCTAGCTTCAATCTTCTGCATGCGGATATCCAATTTTTCCAGCACCATTTATTGAAAAGGCTGTCCTTTCCCCACTGTATATTCTTGGCACCTTTGTTGAAAATCAGTTGGCTGTAGATGCAAGGGTTTATTTCTGTGCTCTCTGTTCTGTTCCATTGGTCAATTTGTTTTTATTCCAATATCATGTTGTTTTGGTTGCTATAGCTTTTTATACAGCTACACACATACTATATGTAATATGATGTAAATAATATATATAATAATTTATATTATATATAATATAAATACATAATTTAAAATATAATTTATTATATATAATAAAAATACATAAATATAAATATATTATATAAATATAAATATATTATAATTATAAATATAAATGTATTTTTTATTTTTTATATTGAAGTCAGGAAGTGTGATGCCTCCAGCTTTGTTCTTTTTGTTCAAGATTACTTTGATGTCCATAATATACAAGGCACTCAAGCAATTACATAGTAAAAAAAAACAAATAACCCAATTAAAAAATAGGCAAAGGAACTGAATAGACATTTTTCAAAGGAAGACACACAAATGGCCAACAGGTACATGAAAAAAATGCTCAACATCACTAGTCATCAGGGAAATGCAAATTAAAACCACACTGAGATATCACCTCACTCTTTACAGACTGGCTATAATAAAAAAGGCAGAATAAAAAATGCTGGCAAGGGTGTGGAGAGAAGGGAACGCTCCTACACTGTAGGTGGGACTGTAAATTAGTACAACCACTATGGAAAACAGTATGGAGGTTTCTCAGACAACTATAGATTGATCTTCCATACAATCCAGCAATCCCACTTCTGGGTATGTACCCAAAGGAATGGAAATCATCCTGTTGAAAGGATACCTGTGCTCCCAGGTTCATTGCAGCTTTGTTTACAACAGCCAAGATATGAAACCAACTTAAATGTCCATTGATGGATGACTGGATAAGGAAAATGTGGTATATATACACCATGGAATACTACTCTGCCATGAAAAAGAATGAAATTCTCCCATTTGCAACAACATGGATTAGCCTGGAGAAACTTATATTGAGTGAAGTAAGCAAAGCACAGAGGGATAAATACCACAGGTACTCACTCATAAGTGGGAGCTAAGAGAGAAACAAGGCAGGAAAGAAAAACCACAGTGGTGTGTTGTACTTGCAAAGGGAGAGAACATACCTCAAGATACCATGTGGAGTAAGGGAAAGAGGTATGGGGGGGAGGTCAGGAATAACTGGGTGGGGAACATGGGGTATAATCGCAATTTGTAGTAATGGGCATGCTGCCAGTATGGATCTAGCCATCACATCTTGGGCACAAGAGTTGACAACTGGCGTTGTATCTCATGAATATTCATAACCAATAAAAAATGTACTATGCAAGAAAAATAAAATTAATTTTAAAAAGATTACTTTGACTCTATGGGGTCTTTTGTAGTTCCAGACCAATTTTAAGACTGTTTTTTCTATTTCTGTGAAGAATGCCATTGGTATTTTGACAGGGTTTGTATTGAACCTGTAGTTTGCTTTGGGTAATATGGACATTTTGATGAGATTATGAACAGGGGATATCTTTCCATTTATTTGTGTCTTCTTCAGTTTCTTTCATCAATGTGTTATGGTTTTCAGTGTAGAGATATTTTGCCTCTTTGGTTAAATTTATGCCTAAATATATTATTCTTTTTATATTATTCAAATGGAATCAGTTTCTTTCACCAATGTTTTATAGTTTTGTTGTAGAGGTCTTTCACCTCCTCAGTTAAATTTACTCCTAGGTACTTCATTTTTTCGGTAGCTATTGTGAATGGGTTTACTTTCTTGATTCCTTTTCAGCTATTCCATTATTGGCATACAGGAACACTATTAATTATTGTGTTGATTTCTTTTTTTTGAATATTGATTTTGGATCCTGCCACTCACTAATTCATTTATTCTACTAATTTTTGGGTGGTGTCTTTGTGGTTTTTTATGTATATGATGTCATCACAAATGGGAATAGTTTGACTTCCTCCTTTCCAATTTGGATGCCCTTAATTAATGGTTTATACTGTGAAAAGGAACAAGTTCAGATTGAAGAATTAGCTGGTGGTAAAGAGAACTGTATCAGAAGTACCACTGTGGTTTTCAATCTGTTTCCTAATAAGAATTGGGTACAAAGGAATAGTACAGTAGAGGATAGCCTGGTTCCTTCCTTCATTTAAAAAGTATCTGGTCAATGAACACTTATACAGACTGTGTAGTGGAGTAGTTAAGAGCTCTGGGGTCAAGTCCTGGCTCTGAATCCCAGCTATATTCATCACTACCTATAAGACCTCAGGAAAAATACTTCCATTCACTGAAATTCAGCTTTCTTATCTGTAAAATCAGTATAGAAAACATATCAATCACATAAAGGTATTGTGAGTGTTAAATCAAGTCATCTGGGCATAAAATTCCGGTACACACAACACACACACGGACCCCTGACTAGACCTTAGCTACCATTAGAATGCCTACTAAAATTCCGGATAATATGTCAAAAGCTACTGATAGATAATGAAAGGAAACTCACTCCTGCCCTCATTAGATGATATAACTAATAGGCAGGCCTAAACAACAGCAGCACTAAGCACAAGAGTGCTTTGTGCAAAAATTTCTGCAAGTAGACAAGGAGTAGTTCAAATACAGAAAAACCACAAACCTGAGAGAATATTAAGAATAGTTCCGAAATGTACAAATGAAATTTAAAACATGATTAATTGATTCCGTTTTTATATGTAGGGATTCTAATTGGGGTATCTAGCACTGGGACTGCCCACATAGAGCGGCAAGGGGGAAATTTTTGAGGGTAAAAATTGAGTTGTGTGCATAATCAGTAGTATGCCTTGGGAGATTAGCTTGTTTTTAGGTGCATGCATTATCCTTTCTTTTGCTGGAAAATGATGATCTTCTGATCTTCAGTTACCAACAACAGTTTGGAGAGTCTTTCTGAAGCAGTAGGTTCCTGTTAGTTAACTAAAAAAACAAAACAAAACAAAACACAACAACAAAAAACTCACTGACAAATAAAGAAACCTCTCTCCAGCCCTGGACATCATATTTTACCTACTTCAGGTGCCTTCAGTGTGTTTAAGTTTCCAGGAATATGTCCCAGCCATGCTCCCATGTAAGAGTCATGGCAGCTTCCAGCACCTGCAAGTGCCTGTACATAAAAAAACTGTTCGCAAGTCAATACTGTTTGCAACAGTCCGTGATTGATGATCAAGAACAAAAGATTCTCCAAAGGGTGTCAGTGCAAGGCATAAATATTATACTGTATTTTTATATTCTATTTTAATTTGCAACTCACAATTCTGACTTATCCATAAGACAGCATTTACGAGCCAAAAACCTGCATGGAAATAACCCTGACTGAGTATATCAGATATGCTAATTCTTGCGTGTACTTTAAACATTCTAGCTAAGGAAAAAGGAAAATTAAAGTAAATTATTACACCATAATTCAGAATATAATTTGATGTGCCAATAAGACTAATTCAAATAACAACTAAACTAATGTTGAAATCAACTTTTCAATATGGTAAAGCCACTTAATGTAAACATGACAATAAATATCGTATATAAATCCAACAAAACTACTAACAAAAAGGTCAAATCATAAGCACTAAAGTTTACAAGGTATGTTAACAGTTAGTTTGAGCACCAGTGATACTGTAATTTACTGACATTTGTAGAATCACAGATACTTCTTAACATTTTTCTTAGCACTTAACACTGTTAGAGATTTACAAATATAAAAAAGAAATCCCTATTACCCTCTGTATCAGCTGAACTGAAAATGAAACGATAACCATATTTAATGGAAACTTTTTATTCTATTTATTTTGACAGGAAAAATTTTTCATTGTTTAGTGAAATCTTTTCTGATGGGGCCTCTATTGTTTTCCACTCTTGTTCCTGTGGTTCCATTAGAATTGATCCTTGCCCCCTTGCCTCCTGGGGTGGGCATATGACTGAGTCTCATCAATCAGGCGTACCACATCTCTCTATAAAAAATAGATTGCTATCTGGTGTTGGCCTCTGTCCCAATTCAGACCAATCAGCACCATTTGGGGACTAAGATTCTCCGATCTATTGGGAAAGAGTTGCTGTCTTCTTAGAGGGTCCTTTCTGAGGCAATATAAAGGATGGATAGCTGAGAAAAGGGGGAAGGGGGTGGGCAGAAACAGAGTCATATGAGCCCTGGGGGACATTTATACAGGATAATACATTTCTTTTGATTTTTTCTTGAGTTAGCTTTGTCATGCAAAACAGAAAGAGTCAAGCCTATTTCACCTTACACTGCCAATCTTTTTACTCTGGTATTTTCTTAAATAAGCTAATCTTGTCACTGTCCTCAAAAATTAAAAAAATAAACAAATAAAGGAAGAAGAATTCAAAACAGGGACTCAAACAGATACTTGTCTGCCACTGTTCATTGCAGAATTATTCACAATAACTAAAAGTAGAAACCACCTAGGCATCCAACAGATAAATGGATAAACAAAACATGGTAATACGTACAATAGAATATTATTCCTCCATAGAAAGGAATGAAGTTCTGATACATGCTCTGATAAGGATAAAGCTTGGAATTATTACAATAAATCAAATAAGCCAGACTCAAAATTTTGATAAATATTGTATGATTCCACTTACATGAAGCCTATAGAATATGCAGATTCATAAATCAGAAAACAGATTAGAGGCTACCAGGGGCTGAGAGGAAGAGGGAAGGGGGAGTTATTGCTTAATGGGTACAGAGTTTCTGTTTGGGGTGATAAAAAAGTTCTGGAAATGGATAGTGGTGGTGGTTGTAAAACATTATGACTGTACTTAATGCTACTGGATTGTAGATTTAAGAATGGTAAAAATGACAAGTTTTATGTTTTTATATACATATACACACACATACATAGTACCACAATAAGTTTTTTAAAAAGTAAAGAAAGCAAAAATGGAAAACTTATTAGCCACAGAAAAACTTTCCAAACTTCTTAGCATCTCAATACCTATTCTGCCTTCCTCATAGCACTGCTACGTGGTAAAATATAAATATCCACATACATTTTATAAAACTGTAAGTCATATAAATATTATATAAATGTGGGAAAAGAATTAAAACCACAAATATGCCATTGATTTTCATTTCTTCACTATAGCTATAATAATTCTACTTTTCTTGGAGGCTTTTATACTTAAAACTGCAATGTTACTTGTACTGAATAAATCTTATCAAGGTAAATAGCAAAAACATAAATAAAAAAGGAGTGTTAAAATGGCTTTCATTTCTCTTCTGAATATGTTAATAATATACACCTTTAAACGAACATAAATGTTTGCACAAAATATCCTACATCGTTTTTTAATTGTCATAAAACCCAAAGTATTCTTGAAAAAAAATTACTAAACTTGCTAAAATGAATACCTTTACCAAATTCAAGCAGAAGGGGTCTACAGTTTTGTTTTTCTTAATGTCAGGAAAATATGTGGGAAGCTGAATTAGTCACTTAGCAAGTTAAAAGGCCTTCACCTTTTTCTGACTCCACATACACACTAATTCTGAAGAAGTTTCTTTGTTCATCTATGTTAGTATATTGCAGAAAATCTGTCAAGGACTATCCCTTTAAAACCATTCTTAAACACTTATTTATATCATCATACATATTAGGTAGCATGACATATAATATACCACATGAATAAACAGGTTAGATCAATTATTATTTGCCTTTCTAATATCTACTTCAACCTAGTCAGAAAGCAGTAAGATGAGCTGAAAGTGTTTTAATTAAATCTTTCAACTTCTGTCATTTATCGTTCACCACTGAATGTCACTCTTTAAAAAAAAAAGTAGCCATAGTAACAAATCTCAATGACTTCCCTTAACTTACACCAGCTGTGCACATATAATGACAATACTGTCCATTAATAGTTTTCCCCTGCATATTTGAAAAACATTTCAAAAAGTTTACAGAAAAATAGAATTAAAAGATAACACAAATCTTCCCATGAACATTTTGAAGACCCCTTGTATTAAATAATAATATCAATTTTTTAAATAAGGGTAAATAAATCTTCAAAAACTTACAAGTTATGGTTCAGAAACTTTATAAATTTTTATGGCTTAATCACTTTTACCAATTATTTTGGTTTTTACTACTAAAAAAGCCATAAGTTCCTAATATACTAGTCCCCTACATCACTTTTCACTCATTTCTGAGGTCATTGCCACTTTACTTTCATCTGGTATTTACCTCTATATTTGCCTATGTTTAATTTTTTTTTTATTTAAACAAAAGCTTTCAGCAATTCCTATTAATCACCCCGTTAGGATTTAGCTCTCTGTTACTACTCCTTGTCAGCATCCAGCAAGCTCCCTTCTGATCCTCCCAACACTGTCCTACTATAATTTCAGTTATGCCAACATTCAGTGTTTCCAAAACTTCAGATATGTCAAAGCCAGTGGCAGTTGAGCCTTGTATTGTACCAACACTACTATCCCTTCCTATGCAATCCCCCCACCCCATGGAGAGAATGATAGCCTTTTGTTTTCTTGGATTAATTTTCTACGTACTTGCCACTAATTCAACATCAAATCCTTTGCCATTTATTTAAAACCTTAACCTTCACTCAAGGACTTTATTATTTTTATCTTTTCAAGAAGAATCTTCAGAAACCTTCTGTTGTACTCCCACTGGGTGTGACTGCCCTCTTTGCTGGGCATCCTAGGCTCTACCTAAACCCCACTGCTATATTGGATCCCCTGTATCCTGCATGCCAGGTTTCTCTTTCCCTTGTTTTATTTCCTCTTTTTGGAGCACATCCTCCAGGACTGTCCTGAGAAAGGCTTCATGAGAAATATAATTCTTAAAATCTTGCACATCTGAAAACATCTGCATTCTACCTTCAAATCTGATCAATAGTTCAGGATATGTGTAAAATTCTAAGTTAAAAAAAGTATTTCCTAAAAATAAGTTTGAAGACAATGTTCTATGTTTTGTAGATTCCACTGTTGCTTTTGATAAGTCTAATACCATATTGATCCCTTTTATGTGACTTTTTTTTTTACTCTGTCTCTGGAAGCTTGTAAGATCTACTCTTTGACCCTGTGTCCTAAAATGTCATGGTGATATGCTTTGGAATAGGTGTCTCTACATCCACTGTGCTAGGCATTGTGTGTACACCTTCCATCTAGACATCTGTGTCTTTCTGTGCTGGGAAATTTTCTTGATAGCAATTCTGTGTTTTACATAGTCTGTTTTTCTGAAACGTCTATAAGTCAGATGCTGACATTCCTGGACAAATCTCCTATTTCTCTTATCATTTTTTTCACTAATCTTTCAACTCCATGACATTCTGTTCTAATTCCTGGGAGATTTATACAATTTTGTCTTCTAGCATTTCTATTGAGTTTTTCCCCCATCAACTTTATTTAGAAATAAGTACAAATACTGAACTACACCCATTTAAAGTAAAAAGCTTAATAAACCTTGACAGCTGTATAAATCTTATAAACCAGCATCACAATAAAGATGCAGGACATCACTCCCAATATATTCCTCACGCTTTCCTGCAGTCCGTCCTTTCCGACTGCTCCTGGGGCCAGGCAACTATAGATCTCTATAGATCTGGGTTGTTGGGTTTTTTTGTCATTATATTTTAATTTGCCTTTTATATAAATAGAATCACACAATATGATGTTTTTAATGTTTGGCTTGTTCCACTCAGCATAATGATAGCAGAATAAGCACCATGAGGTGTTTTTTGTTTTTTGTTTTCCTTATCAATTCTTCTGTTGATGGACATTTGGGTTGCTTTCCAGTTTGAGGCTACTGTGATTAAAGCTGCTATGAACATTTGCATACAAGCCTTCATATAAACATAGGCTTTCATTTTTCTTGGGAAAATACCTAAAAGAAGAATGGCTGGGTGGCACGCTAGGTGTATTTTAACTTCAAAAAATAATGCCAAACAGTTTTCTGAAGAGGCTGTATCATTTCACATTTCTACAGGTGTGTGTGTTGAGGTGCTTCATGTTCAGGCTGCTGCTTGGTGTCAGTCTTTTAACTGTTAGCCATTTCAACTGGAGTGTGGTGTGATCTCATAGTTTTCATTAAAATTTACCTGATGACTAATGGTGTTGAGCATCTTTTCATGCTTACTGACCATCTGTACATATTCTTTTGCGAAGCATTTGTTCAAATAATTTGGTAATGTTTTTATTGGATTGTCTGATAGAACTAAGAAATTTACAGTTTTATATTTTGCATTTAGGTCGATGATCAATTTTTTAAAAAATATCTGTGTATAATATAGTGTAAGGGTAGATATTCATTCTCATCTCCACCTCCCAAAATCTGGATATCCATTTGTTCTGCCACGTTTGTCGAGGAGACTTTCTTTTCTCCATTGAATTTCCTCAACACTTTTGCGTTGACCACATAGGTACAGTAAAAGCCTGTTTCTGGACTCTATTATGTTCCATCGATCTATAAATTAATATGTATTAAGTTAAGAATACATATTATATATGTGTTAACTGTAGGATTCTATAAGTATTAATTAAGGCGCTTAATAGTGTTATTCAGATCCACAATGTCTTAACTGAATTTTGTCTAGTGCTATCAGTGTTAAAATCCCCTACTATACTTGTGGAATAGTCTATTTCTTCCTTTATGTCTGTTAATTTTCGTTACATGTATTTTGAAGCTCTGTTATGAGGTATATACACATTCATGACTGTCAGGTCTTTCTGATGAATTGGCCCTTTTATCATTATGAAATCACCCTATATCTTTGATAATTATCTTTCTCTTAAACTCTATTTTTATCTCTTATAGTCTCTACAACACTTATGATTACTATCTTCATGGCATATCTTTTTCAATCAATATATGTCTTTATATTAAAGTGCATCTCTTGCAGACAACCTTTAGTTAGGTCTTGCTTTTGCATCCATTTCTTTTAATTGGAATGTTTACTCCATTGAGATTTAATGTAATTATTGACATGATTAAGTTTAAAAATTTGTTCCCTCTACTTTTTATCCCTTTGTCCCAACTTTCTTGCCTTCTTTTTGAATAGCTGAATATGTTTTGGAACTCCATCTTAATTTACCTATTGGATTTTTAGCTGTACCTTGTGGCATTACCTTTTTTTTTTTTTTTTTTTTTTTTTTTTTTTTTTTGTCTTTTTGGCGCCCAGCCGCACCGCGCTCAGCCAGTGAGCGCTGTGAGTGCACCGGTCATCCCTATATAGGATCCGAACCCGCAGCGGGAGCGCTGCTGCGCTCCCAGCGCCGCACTCTCCCAAGTGCGCCATGGGCTCAGCCTGTGGCATTACCTTTTAATGGTTGTTCTAAGGTTTAAAATATCCATCCTTAACTTTTCACATTTTAGTATTTTATCATTTCATGCAAAATGTAAGAAATTTGCAACATATATGTCCATTTATTTCTGTTGTTCTTCATATTATAGTTGTAACAGATACTATATTATGAATGTCCCATGACAATGGTATAATTGTGCTTTACACAATCTTACAAATTTTAAATACAGAATAGACTTATATATACACAGAAATTTCTGCCATGTCCAATGCTCTTTTCAATTCCTAAAGATCTGAATTCCACCCCCCCCCCCCCCC
>NW_007726408.1:439538-574011 GCF_000696425.1 Galeopterus variegatus | reverse complement strand
AAAGATCTGAATCCCCCCCCCCCCCCCCCGGTATCATTTCCCTTCATCTGAAAGAATTCCCTTTCCATATTTTGCAGGGCAGGACTAGTGATACAAATTCCCTTCTTTTTTGTTATATGAACATGCCTTAAATGCACCTTCACTCTTGAAGGCTATTTTCATTAAATATACACTTGCAGGTTGAGAGTTTGGTTTTTGTTTGTTTTTTTTTTGTTTGTTTGTTTTTTTTTTTGTCCTTTTTCTGTGTCCGGCAACGGATTGCAACCCTCAGTGTCGCCCCCGTACCGGACCGGGACCAGCAATGGGATCGCAACCCTTGGTGTTGCTCCCGCGCCTCGCTCAGCCAGTGAGCGGGAACTGGTCTGTATGTGGGATCCGAACCCTCGGCGGGAGCGCCGCCGCGCTTCCCAAGCGGCGCACTATAGCAGTGCGCCACCGGGCCGGCCCATTGGTTTTTGTTTTTTTGGTTTGTTTTTTGTTTTTAATCTTTTTGTTCAGCACATTACAGATGTTTTAGCTTCCATGGTCTCTCATAAGCAGTATGTGGTATTCCAAATCATTATTCCTCTGTACTGTGTCATTTTTTCTCTGGTTATTTTCATCATTTAATATTTATCTTTGGTTTTTACCAGCTTGCTTATGACATGCTGAGGCATCCATTTCTTCACATTTACCCTGTTTGCAGATTGAATCCATAAGCCTGTAGATTTATATCTTCCACAAAATTTGGGAGGTTTCTGCCATTATTTCTTCCATTTTTTGGTCTCCTTCACTATTTCACTCCTCTGCATCTGGGACTCCATTTTCCTATGTGTTGGATCTGTCATAATTGTCTCACATGCTCTGAGGCTCTCTTCATTTAAAAAAATCATTTTTACTCTTTCATCTTCAGATTTGATAATTATTATTATTTTCATCCTACTGCTTAGCTCATCCAGTAAATTTTCAAGTTCTCATACTGTATTTTTCAGCTGTAAAATTTGCATTTGGTTCTTCTTTATAGTTTCTATTTCTCTCCTGAGACTCCCTCCCTATCTTTCCACTCTTTACAAACATATTACCTTATATTTCTTTGAACATATGATAGGTGCTTTAAAATTGTTATCTAATAACTCCAACAAATGGGTCATTTGGGGGTTGTCTACAGAACATCAATATTTCTTTTGATTAGGAGTGGTGAGAGTGGGCATCCTTGTCTGGTTCCTGTTCTTAAAGGAAAAGCTTTCAGTTTTTCCCCATTCAGGATGATATTGGCGGTGGGTTTATTATATATGGCTTTGATTATGTTGAGATACTTTCCATCTATACCTAATTTATAAAGGGTCTTTTTTTTTTTTTTTGAAGCTCTTACAACGAGAAAATGGAGGGGACACATCTGGGTGGGAGGGGGAGAGGGAGGAGGGAGGGAGGCTTTGGTGATGGGACGCAATAACTAACTACATTGTATATTGACAAAATAAAAATAAAAATAAAAATATTTCTTTTGATTAAAGGACATACTCAAAACAAAACAACACCACTTTAGAAAAGCTTCATTTTTATTAGGTTCTTCTCATGGAAGATTCCATGATTTAATAAAATTAAATACATATTTCTTTCCCTCATAATTGAATGTGAAGATAGTCTGTGAAAAAGTATTGAAAACCAAATCAGCAAAAGTAACATTCAAGCAACTTATCAACATTTACTAATCTTTCCTAATAGCACAGAGTTTAAATAATTTTCCTAATTTATCTAAGTTATCCATATTCATTCCTTTAGTGGCCCTAACCCAGTCGTTAGGCTATCCTACATAGACCTTCATGCATGGAACAGACACCAAAATAAAAATCATGTATTTTCTCATCTACACATAGACTTGCTGAATTTTATTTGGTTAATTAAATATTCATAATACTGAAACAAAGGTTATTTGGAATTTGATTAGGATAACTCCAGTGATTTTCGAGACATTAAAGCCGTGAGGGAAAAAAATGTCCCTGAAAGCACAATAAATTATTCCTTATTTTAAAAATATTAATAATAAGAGCCTTCTCAAAAACTTAACAGGAAGATCTGGAGAATGTGATGTCTATAAAGGGCTTTGAAAAACTCTGATATATTTCTTGGGAACTAGAAGGTCATGAACATGCCCTAAAAAGACCTAAGAAGACCCTAAGTTCTCCCCTCTGGCTAACCTTGAGGATCTCTGCAAGTAGGAAGAGAAGGCTAAGTGAAGTTGTAAATTCCGAGTGTTGAAGGCTTGTCTCAACAAACTACCGAGTCCCTCTGCAAAGTGTGGGAGACTTATTGCTCAAGGCATCTAAGGAAATCTCTATTCAAGTATTAGTTGACCACTAAGCTAACTGAGCAGAGACTTTAGTGACCACACACAACAAAAATACAGACATTATGAAATTAGTTCAGAAAAGTCATTAAACAAGCAAACAATAAACAGCAAAAACAACACTCTAGGTAAGGGGAGCAGATCTGATTTCCAGAACTGCCATGAAGGAGAAGACTTAAAATGTATATAGTAAAAAAAAAAAAAAAAAAACACAAGGGAATTAAAGTGAAACTCTAGAAAATATCTATTTAACACAAAAGAAGACAGTAATGGAAGAATGAAGAAACAAAATATAAATCATATTGAAACAAATAGTAAAATGGCAGATCTAAGTCCTACCTTACCAGTAACTACATTAAATTTAAATAGAATTGATATGGATTGGGTCCCTTAATTTTTATGTAATATTAGTTTGATACAGTGATTTTTAAGAGGGTGAGAAATCCTATTATGGTAATTGCAAGGTGTAGCCTTGAAGAGGTGATTAGATTGTAGGAACATGGTGACTGGATTAAAAATGGTTAGTCAGGAGTATAGTTCTGAGGGATTTAAAAGAAGAATGGATGAGGAACCATTGCTCTTTCTGCTTCACCATTTCTGCCATGTGAGACCCCTGGGTCACTGTCCCCACCACCAAGACCCTCACCAGATATGTTCCCTGGACTTTGGACTTCCCAGCCTGTGAAACTGTAAGTAATAAATTCCATTCTCTTACAAATTACCCAGTTCCATGTATTTTGTTATAAGCAACAGAAATGGACTAATACAAGAATAAACACTCAAAAGTAGAGTTTGGCAAAATGGATACAAAAACATGATCCACTGTTGGCTGTCTACAAGAGACACACTTTAGGTTCAAAGACACAACTAGGTTGAAAGTAAAGTAATACTATGCAACAATAACCAAAAGAGAGCTGGAGTGGCTATACTAATATCAGACAAAATCAACTTTAAGATAAAAATTGCCTCTAGACACAAAGAAGAACATTTTATGAGAAAAGTGTCACTGAATCAAGAAGCTATAATAATTATAAACATATGTGCACCTAACAAAAAAAGACCAAACTACATAAAGCAAAGTCTTATAAAATTAAAGGGAGAAATAGACAACTCAACAATAAAACTTGGAGGTTTTAATATTAAACACTAGGCAGATTATCAACTAGGGTATAGAAAACTTGAACAATGACTGTAGGCCAACTGGATGTGGAGGACGCTTGCTGGGCGGTTCACCAACCACAGCAGAAGGTTCTATGTGCACTTAAGAAGAGTGTGTCTTCTGCTGTGGTTGGGTGAGTTGCTCAGTGGGTGTCTTCTGCATCTAGTTGGTTTATAGTATTGTCATTCTTCTTAAGTGCACATAGAATATTCTCCACGACAAAACTTATGTTAGGCCATAAAACAAACCTTAACAGTACTGAAATCATACAAAGTATTGTTTTACTATAATGGAGTGAATTTAGAAATCAATAATTGAAGGAAATTTGAGAAATTCACAAATATGTGGAAATTAAACAACACACTCTTAAATAACCAATTGGCCAAAGAAGAAATCATGAGGGAAATTAGAAAACACTTTGAGAGGAATAAGAACAAACACAATATACCAAAACTTATGGGATTCAGCTAAAATAGTGCTTAGAAGGAAATTTATACCTGTAAACATCTATATTAAAAAAGAAAAAAGATTTCAGACTAATGACCTAACATTCCACCTTAACAAGCAAGAAAAAAACAGCACACTAAACTCAAAGCAAGAAGAATAAAGAAAAAAATAAAGATTAGAGAGAAAATAACTAAAGAGAAATAGAATAATCAGAGAGAATACAAAAATAATGAGAGAAATAGAGAATAGGAAAACAATAGAGAAAATTAACAAAACCAAGAGTTGGTTCTTTGAAAAGACCAATAAAATTGACAAAACTTTAGTTAGACTGATCAAGGGAAAAAATAAAAAAAATAAAAAAAATAAAAATATTAATAATAGTAATCCTTTGCATTTACAAAATTTTTTCCACTCAAAGACAGGGACTAGTTTATGAAAAAGTGACTGATAACTATTCTTAGGAAGAGATTAATATCCTTTTAGCCAGTTTTTTAGAACGACTTACATGTAAATCTCAGGTTTAGAACCTCAGAAAGATCCAAGGAGTATGTTATAATACGTGACCAAGAACATTATTCGAACTTTCACTGTGAAGAATTTTAAAAATTCAAACAGATTTATATGGTTCTGCCGTTTACAAAATGGGAGCAGAGATATGAATTATAATAAATAAGCAAAACATGTGAAAGTAGTTTGTAAACTGCTCTAGTATTTGCATATCTCCCACTGGTATTTTAACTGCCAGGTCATTGTTTTAATAGATAATAAAACTATCTTTACAGTCTCACAAACTGAGTACAGTTTTTTTTTTTTTCCTTTTTGTCTTTTTTCGTGTCCGGCAATGGATCGCAACCCTCAGTGTCGCGCCCGTACCGGACCGGGACCGGCAACGGGATCGCAACCCTCGGTGTTGCGCCCGCACCTCGCTCAGCCAGTGAGCGGGAACTGGTCTGTATGTGGGATCTGAACCCTCGGCGAGAGCGCTGCCGCGCTCCCAAGTGGCACACTGTAGCAGTGCGCCACCAGGCCAGCCCCTGAATACAGTTTTAAATGTGAAGAATTTTTGCAGGTTGCATTTGTAGAAAAAAATCTCTTCCTGATGCTATTGAGAAGAGAAAACCTTTTCAGTTAACAAAGCAATCCATCAAGGTGTCATTACATCATTTATCGTACCTTGAGAACTAAAGCATCTAGTTTCTTCACATATAAGTGGAGCAGTAATAGACTTCACACTAAGCATTTTAAACAGATAAGATTCTTGTCAGACAAAAGTCCTATCATTACGAAACGACCTGATGCTTCCGAGTCCACTCATATCATTTCCCTTCCATTCTCTTTATGAAACGCTCTACTACATTTTGTGCAAGTTTACTTCTACTTTTGACTCCTCACACCAATATACTTGTGGAATTTAAGTTTTTCTAGGTACAGAATAGTTATCAAAGTTCAAAGCAAACTAATTGAAAAATGGTGAGTCATATGAATTAATACATTTCCTGGAAAGAATATAAACATTAATCAAAGTATATCCTTGGCTTTTTCTCCCCAAATATCATTTAAAATATAAAACCCTAAATATGTAACAATATGCTAGAGTTCAGGATTTCATAGTCTACTAAAGTTTATAAAATGTTTAATACTTCAAATATCATATTCATTATATGTGGCCTATATTAGATTAAAATTTGTTTTTATAAACAATAAAATATCAAACAAGAATATTGCATTTGTTATTTCACTCACAAAACTGCTTTTCAAAGCCAAAAACTTTCTATGTAATGCTATACAGTAGTAATTTGGCTAAATCTGGTTTGTTTCATATTCAAAGATTCTCATCGTAAGGGACATTTAGAAAGCTAAAAGATATGCTTTGATTAATTTGAAAAATTTATTTAGATTCATTATGTTTAAAGTACTTTGCCAGATACACACCATGTGATTGTTTTATTTCAACATTTATTGAGCTCTTATGGAAGTACAGAATAAAAAGATAAATAGTACATGCCCTTGAAGTCTCTGAAACACAAATAATTAAATGAATTAACTTCAAGTAAACGG
Organism: Galeopterus variegatus; assembly: GCF_000696425.1. Classification (NCBI taxonomy): domain Eukaryota; kingdom Metazoa; phylum Chordata; class Mammalia; order Dermoptera; family Cynocephalidae; genus Galeopterus; species Galeopterus variegatus. Next base: position 568,021 of record NW_007726408.1, on the reverse strand, counting down.
GACACAACATTAAATAAAAGTAGAAAATAAATCATAGGCATAACTGTAAGCTTAGTATCAAATGTCATGTAGAAAATGAATTAAATTTCCAGTACCAAAAGCCTCATATATATATGAGTTTGTTACTTATGTTATTTCATTTGGACTCTCCTATAGCAACATTATCTTGAAAAGAGAAAAAATGTTGTCTGAAGAACACCTATTTCAATAATCAGAAAATGCTAGACATTTCATACCCCAGAAAGAAAATACTTAACTTCAAATAACACTAATATTAGTTATGCTTTGCACTTGGTTCTTAGTGGATTGGGTGAAAAATCTTACTCTAACTCATATTAGAGAAGTCTATAAAGTCAATAAACACTTCTTCTAATGTGCAAATTTACTTATTTGAGAGGCTGACAATCTTCCCATCAGGCTGTGATTACACTCATGTGAGCAGTGGGGTCAAGAGTGCTTCTTTTAATACATGAGGAATTGATAAAATAGAGCCAAATGCCAGATTTTCTACTGCTACAGTAGTAAGTTAAAAAATTAAAATCTTAAAAATTTTAAAGATGTTAAAATGCAGACCTATTTTAAAAAATTTTTTTTTATATCAGAGAAGCATTTTAATCATGAGCCTTCCTATATCACATCTCAAGATTTTTAAATAATTTATGGAAGACATCCAGTTAAACTTAGCAGCTTTATTTCCTTACTCTTTCCACTAAAATGACTATAAAATAATTAAAGTTTTAAAAAATATGCAAGAATAAAGAACATTAGACTAGAAGTTTTGGACAATGAAAAGATAGACAAGTGGTGACTGGCTTAATACAGCAGAACTAAAACCTAAGCACAGAAAGCAAGATGATTTGTATGACAGACGCCAGAAAGGCTCAAGAATTGGAGGTAGCAGGTATCTCAAACGGTGGATAAAAAAGAGGATTGGTTGAAAATCCTTGTAACAATCAGTTAGATGCCTCCCCCACCCACACCTGCAAGACCCCTTCCCCTTCCCACAGAGACAGAGGCTTACAGACTAGAGACAGTGAATGACCACGACTACAGACTTGAGGACAGCAGGCACGATGAAGGCCAGCAGAAAGGCACAGTATGAAAAGGAAAGTTTATGGCATTAAAAATTCCGAGTAGCCAAAAAACAACAATCAAGTCTGAGGAGACAGTAAAGATTTTCATGGTCTCACAATTTTTTGCTTCCCATTGCGCTTCTCACAGGAAACTACGAGAGAAAGAACCACCAAAAAGAAGGAGTAAGGCTAAAAAGAGGACATGGAATCCAGGGGAAAACAGGCAAGCCGGCCAGAAGAAAGGTCAAGAGAATTCCTGCAGCTGTCCTGGGGGCAACCAGGTGGGAGAGGAGGGCAGGATCACGGTGGCTTCAAGACGAGGGTATGTTTTCTGGAGGCATTAACTTTCACTTTTTTAGATATTTCTGTCAGTATTAATATCTGTATTTCTAAACACATAGTATTTATAGAGTTGTCAGGGGTGGAGGCAGAGTCACATGGAGGGACTTCCTGATGTTTCTCATTAGGTTTAACCATAAAGAGAGAGGCTTTATAGCTCCATTGAAAAGTGCAGAAAAAATTAATGATGGGCACACTAAACATGGAGTAAAATAAAGAATGTGGAATGTGTCAATTATTTACCACAGGGGACAAACAAATATGGGTGAACCAGGTCAGCCTCTGGGGCACGAGGCAGTGAGAGGGAAGGGTGGAGACTGTAGCTAAAGCAGCAAACAGAAGATGCGCGGCACAGCAGTGAAGCACATGCCATCACAGCACACGAAGTTGCTCGCTGGGAAACAGTATTTCTGCAGTCCTAAGGATAAAAACGGTGAATATTAATTAATTCAAAACCTTAGGATATAATTATACTTGTGGCAGAGAGGATGTGTGAATATAAATATTTGTGGGGGGGTGGGTACTGGAAAAAGTATTTCATCTTCCATAATGGGAGTCAATACAAACATTCAAAAATTTTTTTAAAAACCCCATAAATATTATTTATTTAGAAATACAGATGTTAATACTGACAGAAACATCTAAAAGAAGTGAAAGTAATTGCTTCTGGAAAACAGAATTTGAGGTAGGGGGAGGGAGGGGCAGAGACAACTGCTTTTCAGAGTAAACTTATAGTACCTTGACTTTTATAGATGTAATGCTATGATAAAAACTGAATTCAAAATAAAAACATAAATAATGTGACCTACCACATAAATAACCTGACTTCAAGTACATGATCTGTTTATTGAAAAAAACCTTAAAATCAGAAAAATAGGCAAACTTGCTTCACTGTGCTTTAACAGATCTATCTTCAAATCAGTCAAGCCCTTTGATTCATATTCTACAATCAAAATAAGCAGCTTCTCAACATTTTTCATCTGGCTGTTAACATACACATTATGTACATACAATCTAAGTTAGCAATTTTAATAACCATATTAATTCATAAATTGGCCTTCTAACAAATGTGTTAATACTGTATTTCTGTATGATTCATGCTGAGAAGCACTAGTCATGTTAGCTTTTCTGATTTTAGCAATCATTTGAATTGTCAACATGTTTTTACTAGAGATAACCATTTATGTTCAAACATACAACTTACTAACAACTTATACACAGGAATGGTCCTGTGCTGCCTCCATCTCTAACAGTTGCTCTGAGAACCACTAAAAAAGCATCATCTACTTCCTTCCTCCCCAACCAAGGGCAAAACTAACACCCTTATGACCAGAGTTCTCATTATTACAACTAGCTGCCCTTGCTGATGCCACTGCTGTTGTCACCTCTGTCCCATGTCCCCATTCACCTGCCAACAGCAGCTGGCACCTCCCTACTACACTTGCACCTAGGGAAGCCTGGGCCTCCTGAACTTCTGTGTTCTTTTATTCTACTCATCTAGAGCTGGTGCTATGGGAATTCTGGGGCAAGAGAAAAATATACTGTGAATCTTGAGTTGCAACTTGGAAAGTTCTCGTATAACAACAATGATGTGATTGTTTCTACACTTTAGATATGGTAAGGCATAAGAGGATTTTGTCTACCAGCTTAACAGAGCCACACAGTTTCTACTGGAAAATGATTCTCAATTTCCAACTGAACTTTAAATCCTTGGAATGTAGCCAATTATTAATTTAGGGATGGACTCTGTAAAGATTAGAGAAAAAGAAAAATAACCTCCCACAAAACAAATGGCCAGAATATAAATATCTACAAAAGTAAATACTTGACCAAATTTACTTGTTTGGATTTTGTACTAATTATTAAAATGTTATTATAGGTTTAATTTATCTTATATAATAGTATATTATAATAGCAGTTTTATTGTTGTCCATTCAACAAGACTTTATTTTGCTGAACTGAAAAACCCTGTACACTGTAATTTGGCAATCTGGTTTATTCATTTCCTAGAGGAGGTGAAAGAACAAAGCCAAAGGCAATTTCAACACCTTTTCTTCCATGCTGTTTTCAGTTCTGTGTTTTAACGGAATGACTGGTATGCAAGGGCGATTTTGATTTACTACGTATTACTCCAGTAAAGCAGGAAATAGAAAAGGGATTTTTCTCTCAGTTGTTTAATCAGTTTACTAAGGATTTGGAAGAGTCAGGCACTTCAAATAAAGGTAGAGTACAATACGACTACACTTCTTTTCTTGACTACTGGAACAATATGAACAACTGATCCAACATTCAAAATAACCCCCAAACACTTAGTTCCTCATCTTTTAAAATTTCAGAAAGACATAGTTTCAGAGCTAAGATTTGCTGGAGAAGTAGATGTGGGGAATAAGGAGAAAAGAACCACCAAAGACAATTCCCGGATTTTAGGCCCAAGCAAGTAGATGAATAGCAGTATCACTCACTGAGATGGGTACAAATGAGGAAGAAACGTGACCACTGAAGTGTCATCCCATCTACAAATAGGAAAGTTGAGACTTCCAGTGGCTTTGTAAATTACTCAAGGTAGCACATTTGTTCAGGTGACAAGATGAAATTTGACTCCAGGATTTTCTGATACCAGACAAAGTAATAATATAATAATAAGCTGTTATGAGATGGTCACATTACAGTACATTAAATATGATCTCAGTTAATTCTAACAACATCATTAGATAGGTCTGTCTGATTCCAAAGTTAGCTACAAAATACATACTCTCTCTGCTGACAAGAGCGATTGCAAGGTGTTAGCAAATGACAGTCTCATTCACTTAGCCTCAAAATCTTTTTTTAAAAATGTGAAATGAAGGTCTTGGGGGGAAAAAATGAAACTGAACATTTTATGAATGTCTACAGCTTCTGTTGTAACAACTATACTACATTCCTCTTCCTAAAATCAGAGCAATCTAATTGTTAGCTTTCATCTCAACTCAGCCCTGAACAGGGCATCTAGGGGGAAGTTCTAAGCAGAATATTCATCAAATGTTGATTCCTTAGAGCAGGTGGTACAACCTCAAAGGCTAAGATGAAGTCAGGCCCTGGGGAGTAACAGGGAATGTGGGGAACAGGAGAAGACACACACCAGCTCGGTGCAGTCCCTTGAAATCTGGACTTTAAAGTGAAATTCAACAAAAGCAAAAACTGCACTTTCTAAAGAAAGCATGCCTAGGGGCTAAGTTTGGTCCTTGCAAACAGTCAGATAAATGACTAAATTTTTCAAACATACTTTTGGTAAACAACTGAGGGGACAGCCTTAAGGAAGAGGGATCATTAGGAGAATTCAGGAGGAGGCTGTTAATTCTATAAAGGAAATGAAAGGTAAAAGTGCATACTTTGATTTACTTTATAAATTTTCTATTTTCTGATACTAAGTGTTTTTACAGAAATAGAAATAGGAGCACTTTATATTTAGTTCTGTACATTTTATTCTGTCCAGTGAAAAAATAATCTTATCTATGTTCTAGCAAAAGACACTATTCATTTTTCTCCCTGCTTTGAATGGCATATCATCAGACTATTTGTCTCTGCATGGAGCAGCTTAATAGCATTTGAAAGCCTGCAATTCTATCAGCCACAGGAGGTATAATCACAAACTTGGATAGAACTCAATAACTTAGCTCTTCAGTTGCTCTGTGAAAGAAGGAACCAAGAGATCCAACTTGAATAATTTTTCATGAAACTCTTCAGTGTTGAAAGCCAAACTAACTTATAAGTACCTATCCAGTGTGATAAATAATTACAAGTGTCATTATAGCTTGTCACCAATTCTAAAGATCAGGACTAATTGGGCAGAGGTTTTGAAAAATCCTCTTCTTGAAGCTTTAATGCTCTGGCTTTTGTTTTCTTCAGGTCACATCGGCAGATGCATTAAGGAAGACACTTACACAGGGTGAGTGTGACCCAGTGCCACGATAATACCATGCTATGAACTGAACAAAAACAAAATTGTCAGCAGTAACTAAAATCTAGCTGGCTCTACCTGAGAATATTTTAAAGGGGGCATTTTAGTACTTGTATGGTCTTTTGGAGGAAACAGACAAATCTGTAGTTATAATATAACATAATAACTATTTTGAAAGGTATCTACTCAGAAGAGTGCTATAGGAGGCAAGAGGAGGCCATACAAATTGGCCCCTGGATTCAGGGGAATGATGTGTGACCGGAGTTTGGAGGTCTTTCAGGGTAAGCTGGATATTTAGCCAGGGAGGATGGCAGGTATGAAGGTGCTGAGGCTTGGTGTAGCTTTAATCACTGCCAGAAGGTTCCATACAGCAGGAGGCAGAGCACGTGGGAAAGTGGCTAGACGTGGGGCAGTGAGGAGAGGGTCAAAAGTCAAGCCATGAAGGGCTCTAAACTTTGAATTAATTATCTTATTTAGCCATTAAATAATTTTAAGTCAAGATGGGAGATGATTGGATCTTCTTTCAGAAAGTTCGCAAGCAGATATATGAAAGACAAATTGAGGGAGGTGAGATTTAAGGCAGAAAAATCCTCTGTGCTTCTCCTTCTACAGTGTTGTCCAGCCGCCTGGCCTCACAGACTTGGGCTAAGGTAGGTTGACTTTGATTCTTCTCTCTCGGGAATTAGGAATTAGGAAAAATCCAGTCAATCTATTGTAGATATTTGAATTCAGAAGTACCTCCAAGGTTATGGTGCAGAATGTGACCACATATGAGCAAAAGCAGAGGACAATCTCTAGGAGAATGAAGGAAGAAGGATGACTACAGCCAGAGAAGCAAAGACAACCCAACTTATGGACGCAGAAGCTGGGCAAGGGACTCTCCAGGTTCTGGTTTCAACCCTTTGCCAAGCCCGGCTGTATTTTGTGCCTGTAAACCCTATATCTTTATTGTAAACCAACTTATTTTTTTAAAATCACGTTTGAGAGGGATTCTGTTACTTACAAATATAGTGATCCCTGACTAAAAGCAGGGTCTGACAGATAATGGAGATGAAGAGAATAAGAAGGATATAAAAGATATTAAGAAAGTAAAACTGAAGGAAATTACAACCTATTGGATTTGAATGTCTTGATTTCCAAGCTACAGGCCTGGGCACCCACTGGTCATCCTCTTCAATGAGAGGGCAATTACAGGATGAGGGGCAGAACTGGTGGTGGCAAGTGACAGGGATTCAGCTCTGTGAATGTTGAGATTGGTGAGAGTGGGATATTCAAAAAGTAGAAATGTCCAGCAGTTGGACATATGGTGTGTATCACAAAGGAGTTCTGACCCGGATAAGTAGATTTGGTCATTGAAACCATGACAGTGGAAGAGATCTCCGAGCAGAGTTGTAAGACAAGACCTGGGGAGCACCAACACTGGGGTGCACATTGAGTAGGAAAAGCCATGAAGGAGACTTAAGATGAAACGCTGTGGAGAGGGAAAAACTTTTTTTTTTTTTTTCCTTTTTGTCTTTTTCCATGTCCGGCAACGGATCGCAACCCTCAGTGTTGCCCCTGTACCGGACCGGGACCAGCAACGGGATCGCAACCCTCGGTGTTGCTCCCGCGCCTCGCTCAGCCAGTGAGCGGGAACCGGTCTGTATGTGGGATCCGAACCCTCGGCGGGAGTGCCGCCACGCTTCCCAAGCGGCGCACTGTAGCAGTGCGCCACCGGGCCGGCCCAAGAGGGAAAAACTTTTTAAAAGAACCATGGCCAAGTGATGAGAGCCTGGACAGGTAACTCACTGGGGGACCACAAATGTGAACATGGGAGGAAGAAAGCAGGACTTCCCAACGCCCTTTGAGCACCTCCCACACGGCCAGCACTTTGCTACCTCATTTCATCTTCAAAGCAACCTGTCAAGGCAGGTCACAACATAACCTTCCAAAGGTAAGGAAAAGAGACCATCAGTTCCCTGGGGGATGGCCTGAGTCATAATGTGTGACTGTGCCACCTGTGTGTTTAAAGAGTAAATTAAGACCTGAGCATTTGTAAGTCTGCCTGGAATTAGCCAGACTAGTGTTACTCTCAAACTCACATATGATTTGGGGGCAAGATTCTACTTTACTGACACAGCAAGTCTATTTCCTAGGTCACATCCCTGGATTTCATGCTGCTATTTCAGCTCATTAACAGTATCTCCATTTCTTCTCTTTACCTTTCAGCAAAACACATGAGTCAGAAAAAGGGTAGGCAAAGAAATTATGTTTTCATATTTCCAAAGATGTCCTGGGGAATCTAAAACCTTAGCTGCTGATACTTTACAAACCATGGAGATGAATTTCCATTAATTATCACAGGACTTTAAATCCACGTCTGATTCAGAAAGCATGCCAAAAGGATTTGACAATCTGTTGATGTAAATAAACCATGAGCCATGCCACATGAGATACACTTAGCTACAGATATCCCATCCTGAGCAGGAATTATTAGCTCTCATCATTCCAAGGTTGTTGAGGTCTTTCTCCTTAACTTAAATCTAAGATGAAAGCAAGACATCTGATACTGAAGTGGATAACACTCCTATAACATCTACAAAAAAAAATTATCATGACTTTTTCTGTACTTCGAAAACAGAACATACATGAAAGAAGGGCATTATAACTATTTTGTGTCTATAGTGGATGTCCAAATCCTGAACTAATGAGTGGAGGCCAAAGAAGGTAGGTTAACTGGGAAATGTTTCTGCTCTCCACAAATTTCTGGGAATTTTTTAAAATTAATTTATTTTTAAATGGACACATATTGAATGTACATATTTATGGCGTACAGAGTTATACTTCAATACATGTATATAATGTGTGATCAAATCATGGTAATTAGCATATTCATCATCACAAAAATTTATCATTTCTTTGTGATAAGAACATTTAAGCTCCTCTCCTCTAGCCATTTGAGAATATACAATAAATTATTGTTATTTATAGATGCACACAGCTCTACTGTACACTACTAGAACTTATTTGTCCTGTCTAGCTGTAATTTTGTATCTTTTAACCAACCTCCCCCTATCCTCCCCCCTTCCCCTTCCCAGCCTCTAGTCACCACAATTCCACTCTCTGCTTCTAGCTCAACTTTTTTAGCTCCCACATGAGTGAGAACATGTGGTTTTTATCTATCTTTTTTTGTGCCTGACTTATTTCACTTAATGTCTTTCAGGCTCATCCATGTTACCACAAATGGCAGGATTCCATTCTCTTTTATGACTGAGTAGTATCTCGTTGTACATACCACATTTTCTTCACCCAATACAAACTTCAATATGCAGTGAGTAGAAGGGAAATGAACATGGACTTAGTTCCTCCCATGGGCCTGATCCATACATGTTATCTCATTTAATCACCACAGGCACCTCAGGGGATATCATTATTCCTGATTTTCATATCACTGAGACCCTGAGAAGTAACTTGTGGAGTCTACACAGCTAGCAAGCAAAGTGGGTTAGGATTCAAATCCAGATCTAAAACCAAAGGTTGTATGAGTATTTGAGACCATGTTTCTGCACACGAAACAACTTCATTTAAAAAGGTTTTTTTTTTTTTTAATACAACAAAAATCATTTGTATGTGTCCCCTTTATTTCCTAGGTAGAATTAATCACTCATTTTCCTGTGTTCTTACAGCATATTAATTTGACTTTTATAATGCTGCATTGTGATGCTTTGTGTGTCTATTTCCATAGGTAGAATACAGACTTCTCAATGACAACAATTATAGCTTACAGATCTTTGAATCTATAGCAACGATATAGTATATGTTACGCGAAGGCATAAATAAAAGAATATTTTAACAGATGCATTTTTAAGATTCCTGTAACAAGAAAAAGTTATTTGCGAATTATACAAAGAAAAAAATTGTAATACTGAAGAAAATATATTCTCACCATTTCTAATCGTGAATCTCCCATTTTTACTGCTTATATTCCATATGGTTAGTCAGGGATCACTGACCTTTTCTCACTAAAAATGAATTTGCTATAACCATGAAAGGTACTAAGAAAGTTCACATCCATATTGTACTAAATTATTTTTTTTACACATATTTGAAGACACAGGATTTTTAACAGATGTTCTTGATGCCCTATCTCATATGCTCTTGGCCCCTCTCTAAATTGCCCTGCAGCTATCATGAAAGCTCACTATAGAATCTGACAGTTTCTAGCTCAACTCCTTTGTGTCCCTACTTCTGTACATGAGAGATCTGGCACCATGAGAGATTGTTCAGGGAAGCCTGAAAGAAGTGCATTTAACATTCACAGAGGCAACGCTCAAGTTGTGGGACTGGGGGCTGTGGATAAATACCTCTGGAGTAATTCTGAGGCACAGTCTACACTATTCCTCCTCAGAGAGAACTCAGCAGGATTGAGCTCCAGCTGCTTACTGAGCTAACCTGCTTCCCAATGCACCCTTAACTGCCCTTTCTCCCTCCCCTATCCTCCTTTCCCTACTCCCTTATTCATGCTTCTTGGTATCACTCCAAAAATATCTGCACCCAAGTCCTTGTCTTAGGGTCTGCTTTTCAGGGAACCTAAACAAACACAGGTATGCAAAATGCACACAGGGAAATGGAAAGAGATTAGGTACATTTCAATGCTTCACTATAAAGCCATTCTGTTCAGAGCTTAACCTTATGAGAATGCTTTATGTTGTAAGCTAGGATAGTGACCTATCTGCCACCAAAAACGGTTTTAGACTTCAGAGGTAGAAAGTGCATCCTTTCCCTTATAAACCATGCGCACAATGGAGTTGAGAGGCCAGTGAAGTTCATAGGGTTTCAGCCTACCCTTACAACATCATGGAAGCCAAGGAAAGTTCTAAAGTATCAGGTGACAGGACTGCTACACATCTCAGGGTACAGAGGCATTATCAATCATAATCAAGATTGTCTTTCTTCAAAGACATGCTTGGGAATTAAGAATATGGTCATAACATATAAGAAGCTAAGCATATAGGGCAATGATCAGCATGTAGGAGACATCAATAAATCTTCCAAAAATTATGTTGAATGAAACACATTTTTCTTTTAGACCAAAATTGACTTCCTACAGTCAGATAATTTTTCATCCAATAAAGGGTTAAATTTTTACTATTTGAAATGTTATAGCTTCTACTCTACTTGAAATTCCATTTTTCCTCATTCAAATGGGCATTAAAAGTCCATCTACTTCACTTTATAGGTAATTAGACCGAAGGTAATTAACTGGCATACCCTAAGTCCCCTGGTTCAGACAGGTCTTGAAACTAATTCTCCTGCTTCCTTGGTTAATATTATTCTCATCAAATTACACTCATCTTTCAAAAGAGTGAAACATGAATCCTAACATTTTCCCATCTACTCAATTTTTATCCAGTGAACACAAATCAGTACAAATATACTCATTTTTAAATATTTCAATGATATTTGCATTTTATCTTTCAATAGCTTTTTGGACTATGTTTACAGTCTAAAAAGGAGGCAGAGAGAGGGGAAGACTCACTTCAGTGAGCAGCCGCTTTGATCCATTCATATCCTGCTTGTTGAAGATCTCAGAGAGACAAAAAACATTATCCCTGGTTCAGGTTTACAACCTGAGATTGTACAAACCCTTCTTTCCCATCATCTTTATTTTTCTCTACATTTGCCACCATCTGGCCATGCCTGCTTGTGCCATGTTTCCTGACTGCATAGTAATTTTTTTATACTAGGAGAGCTTGTTGAGGATAAAATCCGAGAATGGAACAGATCCAGAAATACTGCACTTACAAAATTAAATTAATTAAATATAATTAACAAATATAATTGACTCACTCATCCATCAAGCTGGCTTATCCAGAAACTCTACATCAGAGAATAAAGCAAATGCCTTAACTGAGCACTAGATAATTTAAGAATCTGATGAGTCTTATGATTCTTGAAATGGATGCAATTTTATTAGCATACAAACAGTCATTTTAGATTTTTATCTGTGGATGGTACTGAATTTCACCAACTTTGATTACCTACCTTATCTCACCCCCAAACAATTTTTAAATAGCCAGCTCTGGGCATTCTAGGTGTTCTAGGATTAAAGGGTAGCCCATGTGATCTAGAGTCAGAAAAGCAGGCTCCACACGAAGCTCTATAGTCACTTAATTTGTTAAGCCCTAGCTTTCTTAGCTAGAGAAGAAACAGAACTGCCCTGCCTACCTGTCAGGATGTTTATGAAGACCAAAAGAGATACTGTTTATGAAAACATTTTGTACTGTTGTATATGTAAAGCAGTAAAAAATGTTTGTTATTGTAATAGAAATAATACACCATTAGAGGGGCTCAAAACTGTTTTGCCCTACTTTTCCCTTCTTCTGTTAATATTTAAGTGACTTAATACGTGTATTTAATGCCCCCAAAATGATCATTACTAATATTATTATTACTAGTTTTTTTTTGACAGCTGGCCAAAAATATGTCCCAGTAAGGCCACTGTGCTAAAGGCAAACATTATCTCTTGTACATACAATGAAAGAAGTGATCTCCTGGAAATTAAGGTAAATCATATGGAAGCAAGAATGATCTGCTCATATGACACTGCCTTACTTTGAATTAGTAGAAAAAGGGAAGACTAAGAGGAGGAAGTCAAGCTGGGAGCATTACTCCAAAAAAAGAGTAGCTTAAAAGTAGAAGACTGTGTCCAAAAGAAGTTTATTTCCCCACGAGCCTCTTTACCTGAAGCAGACTCAAGAGCTTAAGACTCTGGATTTCCTTTTCCTCTTTACTACTAATTTTCTGTGTAACTTTAAAGTGAGTCATTTAGCCACTTGGTCTTCTCAGGTAAAAATCTGATACCTTCCATCTGTCCGAGATGGATTAATTATCTATATGTCAGAATATACCAAAATATAGCTTATTATAAGTTCCCAAAATAAGAATGCTATCAAACCCACAAAGAACCTGATGTTTTCTATATACCTACCTACCTATCTATACTCTTTCTCCCCTCTCCACCCACCCCCCACAAACACATGTATTTTGGTTGTGGAAATGATAATGTGGAAAGGTCCATTTTATAAGTACTCAGATTAAATTTCTTAGATGGAACATCATTGATATTACAGCTAAAGTTTAGAATAGATCACAGTAAAAATTTCTTTCTTTACATTAATCACCATCATCTTCCTCTATCACTTCTTTCCCCTTATTTTGACACATGGAAATATTTTATTGGTCTGTTAGATATAGTACAATAATACAGACACTTATATTAGAAAAGCTAGTACTTCGTTTGCTTGATCCTTTCTCTCCTGTGAATAGAGGAATAATCTATTCAACTGCATGCTTGAAATTATTGAGTGGTCACTGTCATATGAAAAAATTGCCTCTTCTAAAAGTTAAATGTAATTTCTGAAGTATGTAATGTTTTTAAGAACTTACAAGTCCTCTGTTCGGTAGGGTACAGGATGAGAAGGTATGGGTTAGGATACAAAGAAACATAAGTTATCATACGAATAAAAGATATTCAGATGTGCGTGTGTGTGTGTGTGTGTGTGTGTGTTTGTGTTTGTGTGTATTGTAGAGGATGATAAAATGAAATATTTCAAGAAGAAAATCTATTTCCTTGACTGAGATAGGGTATTAAATAGGTCAAGGAGACAGGAATAAAGAATTTTTTGAGGGAGAAGAGAGAAAGCTAAACCTAGTAGGATTATATAATGCAACTGTAAGGATGCTTTAGCTTTCAAATTTTTTCATATGATCTTTCTATAAACTTTTCTCAGTAAGAAACAAAACCCAAAATACCCCATATTTCAGTTCACACGGACTTTGAGGTGAAAGATGGAATCTGTAAAAACATTTCATCTTCTACACATTATTAGCATTGGGTTAGAATGCAGAGAGGACTGCCTACTTTATTCCCACTTAAAAGGTAAGAAGCTGGAAAGAAAGAATAAGAGTAAAACTTTATATGCATTAACAGATGTGTTATATATAATGAAATGTACACAAAAAAGGAATTCATGGTTAACCAAGTACTGCTTTTAAATAAGAAAAATATGTAATTAATATTTTCTACTAAAAACCACAAAAAATAAATTACTCTAATTAAGAGATTATTTTAAGTTAGAAACAAAATCTATGATAGTGTTTATTGAATGTTGAAAATAACTGAAAAATATACATATGTGAACACATAGACTAGAAAGAGCAAGAAGAAATATATTACATGAGAGTCCCAGATTAGTCATCTTCCATCTAAATAATAAACATCAGTGTAGTCTATCGGAATGACATTGATTTACCTTAAGTTTAATGAGCTTAAAATGAATGTCTGAAATTATGTACTGTGAATAAACAACAGACACTTAGCATAGGTATCATATTATTAAACTGTCTAAACCTTTAACCTCTATATATTAACATCATATTAATTTTTTTCAGGGAGCTGTTTTGCATCATGTAGAAACATATGTCTGCGTTCAACCATCATTTACCTAATTTTATTCTTTCTATTTTCCAGTTAATTCTCAAATGCAAGCAAAATCTCTGACAACACTACCAATCCCATATATAACTGTGTTAGGAAAAGTACATTAATGATCGTCACAAATACTAGGGAATATCAGGACCCAATATCACTTGATCTCCATGAAAAGACTGAGGACTTGGAGAAATGAACGTTTTATTAAAATCTGAAAGCCTCAATCAGTACAATTTACACTAGATATCACAAATGAATTATGACAGTCATTTCAACTAGGAACATACTGGCCTCAGCCACTGACCATCAATTAGAGTTGGCTCTGTTTGTGATCCCTGTTTTAAAGGAACATAAAAAAGAACAAAAAATATTAAACTTGTCAAGTTTAAATACCTAGAAAAGTGTAGAACACACACAAAAATATTTTTTTCAGAAACAGAACACTTATTAGGTTAGTCAACTAGAATATTCACATAGGGTTACTAGTGCGTTGCATTATTTGAAAGGTTGGTTCTGGCCTTGTTGCAATACTGTACCATCACCACACTAGGGAAGGTGGACACATCTTGGACCAGAGTCATCATGTGCCAAACCCAGAAAACAAAAATGCTAGGCACTACAGCAGATGGGCCTTAATAGAGTTAATAAAGGTGAGGAAATGAAAGTAAATGCTGGAGGAAGAGAGGACAAAATATTAAAAATGTAGCCTAGGAAGGCACGGTCTAACAGGGATTATGATTAATGTCAAATCCACAAAGAGTGTAGATGTACTGGAAGTTGAGTTTCTTAACAAATCCTGATTTAATCTAATGGGTCACTGGGTTCTAATCCTTATTTTAAAAAATTATTTTAACCAATTCATTCCTCCCAAATTATTACTAAATAATTCATCATATCCCAAGTAATTTTAACGGAAACTATCAAGAGTCCCAAACACAAATGATTTACCTGGGAAAATTTAATTTCACATAATTTATGTTTTTTAATTAATAATTTTAACCACTAGGTTGGGGGAGGGGGAACTTCTAAGATTCAGCAGCTTTTCAACCAATGATCCGTTTCTTAAGAAAATTCATGGACTTCTATAACTGCATTCTATTATTTAGAATCTTAAGTCTGCTCTGTGGAAAACTGGAACAATTCTGCATCACAATTTGAAACTGTGCATTTAACTGTGCGTTTATTTAATGTGTGTTTCCTCCACCGGCCTGTACTTGTATATCTGTGAAGCCGGGAACCAAGTCCACACTAGTTACTGCTGTGTGGCTAGTACAAAACAGACCCTCAAAAATGGGTTAAATAGCAGATGAATCAAACACAGCAGAGCCCTACTGTTCATCCCACTCCACCTTCAAGACACATACAACTTTGGGGATTACTCTGAAAACTAGAAAATAGAAATTCTCTCTCCTCCCCTCCTCTCCCCTCTTCTGTACTCTGATGTAATACACATACTTCTATTCATGTCCTTATCACATTGCATTGTAATGAACTGCCCCAAAAGGCAATGAGGTAGTTATATGTGTGCCCATAATTTCTGACAATGCCAGGTGACTTCTTTTTGTTTTAGTTTCTAACCACCATCAAGAAATGGTCTATGAAAATGATATCTAAGCTCAGAATATAAGAAAGTACCAGATGGCACAAAAGAGAAATTATATTAAATCAAATACAGCTAACAAAATAACAGACAAATCACCTCTTTATAGTCACAAATTATAGGATTAAAAAAATAATATCGTATCTCCCGAAGGAGAATCCTATATATTTATTAGTAACAAACCAACAAGAGTCCTATTCTTTTTTCCATGTAAAATAATGCCATTACAGTCTTTTCAGTAAAAAGCCAGAAAAAAATACATACATGATGGTGTTAATGCCTGAGAGCTGTTGGAACATTTGTAGGCCACAACCCACAATTAAAGCTCGGCGAGTTGGGGGATAACTCAGCATTCTGCAGATCACAGGTCCAGCTTTTTTAAAAAAGAAAGAAAAAAAAAAGGACACATCTATTATTTTTAGCTCTGATAGTAATTATTCCCACTAGGATAAATTTTCCCAAATGTCTGTGAAATCAATATGACTGACTGGTCATCTTTAAATAGAACAAATGTACTTTTATAGAAATCTGGGTACAATATATTATTTATAAAATAGACAGTATATTTTTTAGTTCGAACTGTAAAATCAACAAGAGAGAATTCAAGTTAAAGTAATTTATTGGTACTAGGAAGACCTACATAACTGAAACTGTCAGAAATTATTCTTCCTTAAATCCCTACAAGCTGAATTTATTAATCACTCTCTTTGTTCTTCCACTTTCTTGGCAATTAAGTATTATTTAAAATTCATCAATGTGGGCTACTTACACAGTCACTGGCAAACTGCTTTAATCAACCAAAAGAATAGCATTTATTAAAAACAATTAAACAAGGAACAAAATTCACTCCGATCTATTTGATTAAAGTTAAAGAATTCAGGCATATCAGACTTGATTACAAATACAATGGATATTATTAATAAAAGTTACCAAAAAGGCAATAAAAGAAAAAAATTAATGTTTACTGGATAAAGTGTATATATATATATACATATGCATATTCCTAAATTTTAATAGTTCCCTAAGGGGCATTCAGTGATCATTTAAAAACAAATGGGCTTTCAAAATGGCACAAATCCCTTGCTCCTTATGTCAGAACTCTAGATTCTGTAACACTGTAGATCTAAACCACTGAGGCCTTAAGAAAGGTTGACTAACCTTATTGATGCCTGTTGTCTGGGCATAATTACTAAACGTGTCCTCTCTATTCTCAGAAGTGTTCCAGTTATAGTGTCACCTTAGCTTTAGGAGGCATTCTATATGGTTGTTCCTTATGGGGCCAGAGTTGAATCCCAGGACCTGTGGTATTCCTGCTGTTAGACGAGGTGGCCTGCGATAACCAAGATGCTGAATGCTTAGAAGCATTTTTCCTAGAGGCCAAGTTTTTTTAGCGAACCCTAAACCAAGCCAATAAATTAAAATCCAAGGAACTCTCACTATCTTAGGAATCCTTTGGAAATCTAATATGCCAGTTCACAGAAATGCAATAGGATATACTGTTGTCTCAGCAATAAAAGTTAATATGGGATGTCAAGCCAGGGCATTAATTAGAACTGAACATTATTCGGGTGAGAATATCCTATCTCTACACGGGTGAGATTGTAATCATAAAATTTGATTTACTGTAAATGATTTTATGTCTAAATGGCAAGAAAGGACACATTAACTTAGAGAAGAACTGATAGCCATTCAAAGCTAAACACAGTGACAACCCATTTAGAAAGCAGGCTGAGTTTTATAAATGTCAGATTGCCTTAGAGTCAAGCAAAGCAGTATTAAAACCTAATATATCAGCGAGGCTGTGTGAAATAGGTAGATTTTGAGAGCTTTACTGTGACAATGTTGAAATACATTTGGATCAGTTGCCTGAAAGATGGGCAAACTCATCTGCAAATACAGATATCTGTAAGTAAGCCACAAAATACAGAATGCACATGGCATCTTATAAACATCTACCTTTTTCCATAAATCAAAATGTTCAAATAAAAAATATTATTTACGGGCCAGCTCCGTGGCTCACTCGGGAGAGTGCGGCGCTGGTAGCGCCGAGGCCACGGGTTCAGATCCTATATAGGGATGGCCGGTGCACTCACTGGCTGAGCGTGGTGCAGACAACACCGTGCCGAGGGTTGCGATCCCCTTGCTGGTCAAAGAAAAAATATATATATTATTTACCTTCTGTGCCATGGAAAAAATTTTTTTTAAATAACAACAAAACAACAAACAAAAACCCTTTCTCAGCTTTTAATAACTACCACAGATGAGAAACTGGCCTTTTCTCCTGCAAGAAATCTATCGTACTTTTTAGATAGCTGCTTCTATTTTCACTATTAAACTGTTGCATGAGTTGATGGACAGGCAAGGTAATACTGATTTTGGATGGCAGGAAAAAATACAAGAAAAAATTATGACAAATTTGGATCAAAGTTTGACTTGCCTCAATATCAAGAGATAAACTATCACATAAACATCACATACCTATTTCCTAAGGTATTTTTTTAAAATTTGGATTTTGTATTTTACCTTGGTCTGAATTTTCTGTTACAGATAAATAGTGGTAGCTCCTTTATTAGACTGGATATTTTTTAATGGATAAATTTTGGTCACAGCAGCAGCTGCACATCTGATTATGCATAAACAAAATTAAAGAATTTCCTTTCATTAAAATCATAAACCTAGCTTTTTTTGGCAGTAAAACTGACTCAACAAATGAAAACCACCATTAATCTTTATATCACAGAAGCTATGAGGCAAAAGAAAAAAAAATCAAAGACTGTATATTAATTTGCTGAATGTTCATAAGTGAAAATTTTATTTTATTTTATTTTTTTTCCTTTTTGTCTTTTTTCGTGACCGGCAACGGATCGCAACCCTCAGTGTCGCGCCCGTACCGGACCGGGACCGGCAACGGGATCGCAACCCTCGGCATTGTGCCCGCACCTCGCTCAGCCAGTGAGTGGCCGGTCTGTATGTGGGATCCGAACCCTTGGCGGGAGCGCCACTGCGCTCCCAAATGGCGCACTGTAGCAGTGCGCCACCAGGCCGGCCCCATAAGTGAAAATTTTAAATGTCATACTCTACTTATTACATTTCTTTTGTTTTTGTAATTTAAAAAATTTTGTGTACACAAATATTTCACACTTAATTTTCTTTTAAACATTTGTGCCTTTGAAATACAAAAATTCCCACACAGTAAAAACTAAAACCTCTAACTAACATAGATTAGAAATAAAGGACCCAAAATATAGCACACAATAAGTCAATAAACTGAAGAAACCAAAATGGGTTCAGCTTTTCCTTCATTCTGAACACCTCCTACTATTAAGTGCTCAGTAACTTACACAAGGCTGTCAAGGTGTGGCAGAGCCTCTGGTAGCAGGGATGAAAAAATCAGTCACACAAATGCAGCCATTCCTGTGGGACTGTCTTTTTCACCCCTGCTACCCGAGGATTTTTGCAAGGCTTTTCAGTCGTTTCATGTGGGTAGGTAACGCTGATAATTATTATTCCATCTTAGCTGGAAATGGTAGTCAAGAGCTTGGATTTTATACAGACTGGGTTCTAGTGCATTTTTAATCACACTCGGAGGAACTTCTCAGCTCTTGACTTCCACTTCCAGCTAAGATGGAGCAATAATTACTAGCATTATCTTCCCACATAAAACAGCTAAAAAGCCATGCAAAAATGCATGAAACTCGAGGTGGTCTCCTCAAGTTGAAAAGATGCAGCTCAGAAGATATGCCGGGGAGCTTGAGACTAAAATAGAAAGAGAACCCTGGAGATCTTCAGAGTTCTCACTGAGTAGTCAGTTGAGTACTCGTTGGCAGATGTTTGAGAAGGAACTACCCAAGGCAGCAGAAAGAACCACAGGAAAGGATTTGAGAAATCAATCCCAGTATCTTACACAGGGCTGGGAACAGCGCCCGTTCCTACCAACCAAAGTGAAGAACCCGGAGCATAAGGAAGAGTATTCAGAAGGGATTTACTTTAGCAATGGTGTAAATTTCGTCCTAGATTAAACACTGCCTGGCTATCATCTAAAACAGCTTGAAAGCAAGACCCAACTGCTTCTAAATAAATGAACAGCATCTCAGAACAAAGCTCACCATAAGATAAAAGTTATAATGTCTGGTGTACAATAAAAAATTACCAGACCTGCAAAAAGGTAGGGAAATATAATCTGTAATGATAAAGGAATCAATTTATCAAGAGGGCCTAACAATAGTAAATGTTTATGGACCTATTAAGAGTTTTAAAATGTATGAAACAAAAACTGACACAACTGCATGAGGAATTAGAAAAACCCACAATTACACCTTAAGATTTTATCACCCCTTTCTCAATAACTGATAGAACAAGAAGGTTGAAAAACAGCAAGGATATGGAAGACTTCAACAATACTATCAACAAACTTGACCTGGTAATTAACATTTAAACAACACTCAACCAAATAAGAGCAAGATGCACATTCTTAAAGAACAAATGTATGGTTAATGTCTTGGAATATTTACCCAAGATAGATTCTATTCTGAGCTCTAAAATCAGTCCCAATTAAATTAAAAAGATTCAAGTCATACAAAGAATGTTGTCTGACCATAATAAAATATAGAAATCAATAACTAAAAGATAACGGGAAAATGTCCCCCAAATTGAAAATTAAGTAACATGTTTCTACGGATCAAAGAAATAAACAAAATTTAGAAAGACTATGAAATCAAAAGAATATGAAAACACAGCATATAAACATTTGTGGAATGGCGATAAAATAGAACAGAGGAAAATTTATAGCAAAAACCTTAGTTGCAATCTTAAGAAACCAGAAAAAGACAGACAAATGAAAACCAAAGTAAGCAAAAGATAAAAATAACAATAAAGTATCACAATGGAGATCGATGAAATAGAAAAGAGGAAGACAGATGAGAAAAATCAATGAAAAAGAAAGCTGGTTCTTTGAAAAAATCAATAGAATTAATAAGCTTCAAGCAAGATTGTGGTAGGCTGAAAAACATTCCTTCAAAAGAAAAACATTTCCTAATCCCTGGTGCCTGCAAAATTACCTTAGATGACAAAAAAGGACTTTATATATGTAATCAAGTTAAGGAAGTTGAGACAGGAAGACTATGCTGGATTATCTGGTTGCCCCTAAATGTAATCACATGTGTCCTTATAAGAAGGAGGCACAGGAAAATTCGAGACAGACGGGAAGAAGGCAAATGCAGAGACTGGACTGATGCAGTCACGAGCCAACCAGTGCTGGCTGCCACCAGTGCTGGCTGCCACCAGAGCTGTAAACAGCAAGGAACAGGCTGTCTCCCAGAGGCTCTGGAGGGAGCTTGGGCCTGCCAACACCTTGATTCCAACCGGGGAAACTGACTTTGAACTTGTGGCCACCAGGATTGTGAGAGGATAAATTTCCACTGTTATAAGGTACTACCTTTGTGGTAACTCATTACAGCAGTCATAGGAAAGTAATACATAGACTAATTAGGAAAAAAACAAGACACAAACAACCAATATCAGGAATAAGAGAGGTGAAGTTAATACAGATATTAAAAGAATAATAAGGAGGTATCATAAACACTTTTACACCATTAAATTCAACATCAAAAATGCAATAGACAAATTCCCTAAAGATGGAATCTTCCAAAGCTCACTGAAGAAGAAATAGACATCCTGGGCAGTCAATACTACAAGGTATTACAATTCTAGATTTGCTGAAAACTATACCCCCCTGCCCCCCCCCCCCAAATCAAAGTCCAAATGTTTGACAAAACAGGTCAGTGGCTGCCTGTGGAGGGAAATATTACAAAGGGGCACCAAGGAAAGTCTTTGGGAGGCAGAGAAATGTGCACTCTCTTGTTTGTGGCAACAGTTTCACAGTGTTCACATATGAGAAAACTTAGCAAATTACATGCTTTAAATGTGTGCCCTTTATTGTATGTAATATACCTCAACAGAGCTGCTAATCAACGTCAACAAAACTTCACCAGGAAAGAGACTCTAGGTGTCAGGAGGGCTAATGTTGTGAACTGGATGGTAAGGAAAACATCCAGACAGTCAAAGACCATGACCTTCACTTGAAAAAGGTTGCAAGGGGTTACTAATTAGAAGCAATATTTAATTAAGCTGGACTGATGAAGTCTGCTGTGGGACTCCCGAATGAGAATTACCAAGGATGTAGAACCCTTACAATTTCTCCAAGGTTTTCCTTGCTCTTATCCTTCCTTTTCTTTTTACTTATTTATTGATTTTACCATGTGCTAAAGAAATGTAAGAAAAAGTAGAACACTTTATGACTAATGAATTACAACATGCAGACTGTAGGAGCTTCCCTACTGCTGACAGTCTTCACCAACTCAATTCTTGTAAGTAAAGCTCCTCTGTGGAGAAAACGGGAGCCTGCTTGGGAGAAGATAATCACTGCTCAGCTTCAAATATCACTCTCCCCTCTCCCCAGCTTAGGGCCCCATGTTTGGGCTGCAATCACACACAGCAAGGTCTCCAACACCACAAGCCTCTCCTGAGGGCAGCCGGAGGAGGTGTCTGCACAGCCTGCAGGCCTGATTCAGGAAGAGAGGAGGTGAGCCCGCCACAGTGACACCAAGAGATCAGGGAGCGCTTCAAGATGTTCTTTTTGCCCCCACCCCAATCAAGAAAGCTCCATATCCTGATGTCTAGCTACCAAACAGCACATTTTTGGGGGCATTAATAATTTAATACTAATTATTTTATCAGTCACCAAGAATATTAAGCATTTATTCAAATCTCAATGGACTTTCTAACATTTCAGTAGTGCTTCATGCCGTATGAACCATTTTTAATCATCATAAGAGTCCTACAAAGTAAGGAAGAGCAGGTCTTGCTATCCCATCTTAGAAATGAGGAAATTAAGCACAGAGGATTAGATACTACTTTCCCCAGGTCCCAAACTAATAAGCATGTAAAGCTACAACTTGAGCCAACTTCTTGCTCATGCCAGAAATGTCAAGAAATTTTATATGTGTACTAAAAGAAGCTGATTTTTCTTAGCATAGAAAACCAACAACGTATGAACAGTATGAGTAACAACACAAAACTGAAGCACTTTCAAGCCACAGGAATAAACACACTCTGTGCTTATCATGACTTCTACCTCTCAGCTTCTCTTTCTTCGTCTTTTTCATGGCCCCACCTGCCACTATACCCAGCCTCAGTTCCAGATTTACCTATTTCAAACGTTCATTTCACTCTACCCTTCTTTTCATTCCTACATCCAGGAAATTGAGCATTGTTGGAGAATAATTAGAAAAATGAGCCACACCAGTTACATGACAAATTCAGTGTGTCTGTGAGCATCAGGCCCTCCATGCTGCCAGGGGAGCCTTTCCCTCATCCCTAGTTGGCTCCCAATCATAGCTCACAACATCTATTTTAAACACTCCTCCTCCTTGGACTTCCACTGTTCTTCCCTGCCTTTCCTCCTGCCTCTGTGGACAAGTATTCCCTAGCCCACTTTTCATACCTGAAGTGCCTACAGTGAGCCTACTCTGTGCTAGGTACAGAAGCATGAGACCTGCCCTTGAGCTCATAATACTGGGGTGAAGAGAGAGTCACCCACAGAAATAAAACAAGCTACATAACAATGGCTTCAGTGCTCTCACAGAGGTACAGGTATAGAATTATGAGATTAAGGCACCAGGAGAGACATGCCAGCTCAAGTACTTCCTAAACAGAAGTCATCATTTCTCCCCAAACTTGTTCCTTACCCTGCATTATCTAATTTCAGAGTGACTCAAGAACCATGGCTTTTGACTATTCATTTTCTCTTCCTACTTCCCATATCTAATATGTCGTCATTTCAATGAGAGTGAATGTATGTGTGCCTAACTCCACAAAATGTCAGGATTTCTCATTTTGCACACACACCCTATCTCCCTCTCCACCTCTCCACTGCCCAGGCTGGGCTCTCACCCATTTTCTCAGTGAGATGGCACACGGCAGTGGAAAGGATTCACAAAGACCAGTGTTGAAATACCAGGTCCACCACTCAGCCACTGAGATGTTGAGCATGTTATTCAACCTCTTTAAGCTTCCATCTCCTCTTCAGTAAAATGGACTTCATAGTAGTACTACCCATCATGAGGATTAGAGATAATCAGCTGCTGGCACATACCACCTATTCAATAACAATCCTCATATGGCCTCTACATCTCCAGTCTCTACAAGATTCAATCCAGTCCCTCCTCATCGCTGCCATCCTGTTTACTCAAGCACACCGCTGATCACTTCACTTACCTGCTCAAAACCTCCGATAACAGACCCATCAAGCCTTATTTAATGGAGGGCATGCTCCTGCCCCAGGCTTTCTTTCAAGATTTATCTTCCCCTCCAATAGGCGATGCTTCAATTATTTGGGGTAATCTGTTTTACCCAAGGAAGCCCCATATTTTTATAACTCTGTCTCTTTTAATGTTCCTTCTGCTCAGAGTTCTATTCTTCCAGTTTTAGATAACTGGTCTTTCCTATGCTCTCACTCCTGGCTAATTTGTTTTGTGGATTATGTAGCTGATCTCTTTTCTATCTCTTCTATACTAAATTATGACCTCCATACTAGAACATGTCACGTGTGTGGTCCAGATTTTGTCTCTGGTTTTATCATTGTGCTTTAGTCCAGTATCATATTTGCTTAAGGGATACAAGGAAGAAAAGAAGAAAGAAAGGGAAGGAGGGAGAAAGAAACACTAGAGCAAATTTGGCTATTGAGAACTCATGGGTGAAGCCATTTGAGTACAGTCCAAGTTGCTAAACAATGTTGTGATTAATTATAAACTACCACTAAGATCCTGAGCACACCCATGCTGTTTTCCTCTTCAATATGCAGCAGATGATGTTTGTGATTACAAACTGGTGCTTGGCACATGTTCTGCTTGGAAGAATGAACTGCTGCTATTGATAAATTCAACCCCATGTGGTTCAATCATTCCTTCACAGTCTGGCATTTATGGCAATACATTCTGAAATCCTCCAAGGCAATCAATGTGCCGAGATGTTTTGATGGATTGGTTGTCTACAGATGCGTGCTTGTGAGCCGAGCATGGTACATTAGGGCCTGTACATGATGACTGTGTTAATCTAGACATTATTATTCCAGGTTGTTAAAGACTTTTCCACTTGTGAGGGGAGAGGATGAAAGGGCTTAATACTACTGTAATACTGCTTTTCAAAAACCTTGCTTTATTACTATCAAGAATTCCTTCTAAATTCTAAAATATTTCTTTTGTCAAAGGTATTTACATAAATGAAGCAGTCATAAAATGCATCCTTTAGCCCAGCAATTCTCAAATGAGAGAACTTCAAACTTCATAACAGCCATGTGAGTGTGGTGTGTTGCTGAGGAAAAAAATATTAAGAATTACTGCTCTAGAAAACCTTTCTTGGGCAAAGGGAGGCATCTTTTTCTTAAATAAATGAGTAATCTTCTTTAAAAACTATAGTCTTAACATTAATATTGTCTGTGGACAAAGGAATTTTTATTTATTTTTTTTTATTTATTTATTTTTTCATTAAATTTTTATTTTGTCAATATACAATGTATATGATTATTATGGCCCATCACCGACACCTCCCTCCCTCCTCCCTCTCTCCCCTCCCCCCCAAGAATGTCCTTTCCGTTTGCTTGTTGTAACAACTTCAAAAAGGTATAGTTGTTATATCTTCTTCCCCCACCCCGGTTTTTTTTGTGTGTGTGTGTATGTGGGTGAATTAATTTGTTTATTTTTTAGCTCCCACCAATGAGTGAGAACATGTGGTATTTCTTTTTCTCTGCCTGACTCGTTTCACTCAATATTATTCTCTCAAGGTCCATCCATGTTGTTGCAAATGGCAGTATTTCATTCGTTTTTATAGCTGAGTAATATTCCATTGTGTATATATACCACATTTTCCGTATCCACTCATCCGATGATGGACATTTGGGCTGATTCCAACTCTTGGCTATTGTAAAGAGTGCTGCAATGAACATTGGGGTACAGGTATACCTTCGACTTGATGATTTCCATTCCTTTGGATATATTCCCAGCAGTGGGATAGCTGGGTCATATGGCAGATCTATCTGCAACTGTTTGAGGAATCTCCAAACCATTTTCCATAGGGGTTGCACCATTTTGCAGTCCCACCAACAATGTATGAGAGTTCCTTTTCCCCAAAGCATTTTATGGCCTAAAGCAGCTGGTAACCAAACACCCCCTCATGAGATCAATACCTAAAATAAATCAATATTTTAAAGCAGGGTAATGCACATTAACAAGTGGTACATTAGTTTTAATTTAAAATGTTATTGGATTTCCATAAAGAACTGATTGTTTTTATTGCAGATCATGTTTTAAGCCTTTCTTTAAAAGACTTGTCTCGTTACACTTAGCAAGGTTTGCTAAGTGTAAATAAATTTTCACGAATTTCTACTCATATATCCAGTCATATACACTAGCGAGGGGCTCTGCTTTGCAAAGGACAAGGTTTAGGTTTACTCATGCATTATACAGATCAGTTCAGAAATTTCAGTGACCTTTTATGGTAGAGTGCAATTTTCAGAATCCTTGGCCTATGAGGGTCATTTCCTTCAGGATCACAATTGTATTTGATTTGAAGACAAACCTATGATATATCACTGTACCTGAAACACAATTCATCACTGAATGAAATCCAATAAAATACTACTACATCAAAAGAAAGCAAAGGAAAATGAATTTAGGAGCAATTAATATTATTAAAATTTTAGGAACATGGCATATCTCTGAGTGCCTCAACTGAAGATCTGCTAATGCAACACAACACCCGTTAGAAGCAGTAGAAGCAGGGCTTGCCTGTCCACAATGAGGGCACTGAATTACCCTTACTCTTGTACACAATACATACATACGTGTGTATATACAACTACATATAATACACATGTATGTCCATGTATGTATATTTACAGACACATGTGTGTATATAAAGAGAGACAGAGAGATAGGGTATATGTGTGTGTGTGTGTGTATATATAAAATATATACACATATCGGGGGGAGGGTTGTAGTTACAATGATCACCATTACAAAATATTTTGTTACTTGAGACATTTACTTCCTGAATCCCTCTTTCTGATCTCTTCTCCACTCCTGCTTTGATGACAGAAATAAGGCATCACTGAAGACATACATTTGTTCCAAATTGCTACAATTCTGGTTCTTCTCCCATGTTATTGTTTAATTCGTAGACGCATGCCCACAAATCGGAAAAACTGTAGCAGAATTTCAATAGAGAACAATTAATGGCAGGAAATAGAAGTGAGTTCCACATTTCCTACTCTAGAGATTGTATGGTAAGAATCAGAAAAAACAATATTGGTTTTCGATTAGCACATCCAGCAGACAGAAAATATTTGCATTCAGTGACTGCAGTCTGAGAACAGATACGCATGCCAAGCACTCCTATCAATCACCCCTTAAGCATTTCCACTAAATCCATTTTGATGGCCATAGTGCAGCATAGCTATTAATGCTGCTTTTGTGTGTTATCCTACTATGCATAAGGATTGGGAAAGCAGAATTTGAAGACGTTTCTCCAGATGCCTTTGTTTTTACATGTCTGTGGGTGTCTAACCTTATTTCCTTGGCATTTTTGTTTCTAACTTGTGATTGTTTTCCATTAGGCAGATTCTTCTAATCTTCTAAAATGACACAAACCATAACTTAACTGATATCGTTTGAGATGCTCTTCTAGATAAATATGGCTCTCTAGGGATGAGGTCAGTATTTGAAAAATCTACATATGGCTGTTTTATTTTGAGGCATGTCTGCAGTCACCATATGGTCAATGGCAATCTGTAAAGCGAGTCAGGATGTGTCTATTTAAAATACTGACTGAAATTTGAGTTTCTACTTAAAAATGCTTTGATCCAGCTCCTTTTTCTGAATGCTAAATCTTACTTTGTTTTCTTAAAAACGCAATCTGCCCACCTTACTGCAAAATTAATTTGCAAAATAAAACTAATTTCTATATATTTCATTGATTAAATCTCAGTAATGCATTTATAAAAAGTACGGCATTACATTCATTATCAGAGATATAGAAATGATTCTAATCTTGCTCTTCAACTTGTTCACGGCTTATTTAGACTATATTCTAGTATGGCTTATGATCATTTGAATGCACAGTTTAAACAGAAGTGAAGCACTGTCTAGCTGAATGCCCCTCAGGGATGTTCTAGAACATCTTGTCCTCTGAGGTCCCTTAAAACACCAAGATTCTAAGACTTTCTTGAATGAAACTATTTTAGCAACATTTACATTAAAAATATATGGCTCCTTATGTGAAAGATAGCCATGATGTAACTGTTATGTAGGAGTATAAACAAGTGTCCTATTTGAGTTCTATTTATGTGGCTATTATAAATTATTTCCATTCATTATTCATAAAGCTACTATAAATGTCTTAGGAAAATAGTGAAGAGACATTTTTCTAGCACTTTTCTAAAAGGTATAATTCATAAATATTCTATTTAGCCTGCTGGTATGAAGCCCTCTCACTTTATTGTTATGTATCCATTTGGTCTTTTAATGAAAGGAGGGAAGGAGAAGAGAAGGAAATACATCTGTGGGACTTGAATGGTTGTAAAGGGGCAAGGCAACCTAAATTATTTCTTTTTCTTTTTCTTTTTCTTTTTGTCTTTTTTGTGACTGGCCGCACCACGCTCAGCCAGTGAGCACACCGGCCATCCCTATATAGGATCCGAACCCGCAGCAGGAGCGCGCTGCGCTGCGCTCCCAGCGCCGCGCTCCCAGCGCCGCACTCTCCCGAGTGCGCTACGGGGTTGACCCTAAATTATTTCTAATAAAACAAAGAACTGACATATGTAAAACCAGAAAACAGCATCCATATCACCTCAAAAATCTCTGTTCTAAACATGAAATTTTGACCTAAAGAGTCATGACTTAAATAGATTCCCTATACACACACAATTTCACCCAGGCTAGTCTCTTTCACTTCCAAAATTCTTTTAGTTTTAAAAAACACAACAAACAAGACATACGAAAGCACAATTTTTACCTCTAAACCTGATCTTTTTCTTAACCACCAAAGCAATATAGCATACGTCTCCTAATGCTTCAACAAATATCTTTCTAAGTCACATTATTATATTTGCTACCATGAAGGATACTTCTCACTACTCACACTGGGAACATACTATATAAAGCCTCATGTAAGAAACTATGGAGATGCCAGTGAAAGTCTTTTTTCTCTTGAGGGAATTTTTTTTTCCTCATGAACTGTAAGAATTGTGTAACTGACTGCATTATCCTTCCTGTTACAGCTGATAGGAAGCTCAGAACCAAATATGCAACAAATCTTTACTAAGATTTAATGCTGTTACGGTCAATAATATAAATATACATGTTATCTCTCCCCCTGGTATTGACTTTCTCTTCTAATTTTCAATTAACCATACCATTATCTTTCTATTTTTATTTTAGTTCCTATTTTACAATTTACATTTTTGAATGTATCTACCATAAGCTTCCTAAAATCATTTAGGGAATAAGACAAGTCATAACCAAACAAGCAAGTAAACAAATAA
Source organism: Galeopterus variegatus (assembly GCF_000696425.1). Lineage (NCBI taxonomy): Eukaryota > Metazoa > Chordata > Mammalia > Dermoptera > Cynocephalidae > Galeopterus > Galeopterus variegatus. The sequence continues at coordinate 539,005 of NW_007726408.1, read as the reverse complement.
TGTAGAACAGCTGTAGGTACTCAACAAATTCAAAACCAAATTCATTAAATCACACAGTTACACATGTGTGTTTCCTCAGTGTTGCTTACTGTAAGTGCTCGATGAAAGATTACTGAACTGAATTAAAAACTAATTTGGTTATATAAAATGTTTTCTTTGAACGTTTTTCACCTCATAAACATCTTCTTTTAAGGTTTAACATTAACAAATAATTTGAAATGTTACCATCTTTGTCAAAAAGTACACAAAGTTTATTAATCAAGCTATTTCCATCATTTCAAAATTGGTTTAGGTCATATCAACTTCTCTGGGTGGATGAAAGGCTTGACACTATAGTTTCTTTATGGCAGATAGTAAATTCATAGTGTGGCTCCCTTCCTTACGTTCTGACCCACTATATAACAATCAATATAACTTATAATAGGGGTTTGGAACAACATACATGCCTAAAAGGAAAAATTAAAGTACTGTCTATGTATAAAAATTTACCATGGTGCCTTACTTCTTAAGATATTATCTGACAAAACACACTACTTCCAGAGTTGACAATGAAAAATTGAAGGTATCAAGTAGGCTCTTCATTGGGGACCTTTCATTCACACCTCACTGATCAAGTGTCATCTGTAAGAATCACATGGCAGGAACACAGGAACAGCACTTATGGCTAAAGCAGGGCAGGGAACACAGCCCACAAAGCTTCTGTTGGGAAATACATCTCCCAAGAGCCTGCTGCCAAAGAATGCAGTTTATGCAGATGATGGTTAATTAACTTGACTCATCCATTACACAGCACTGAAGACCTTGGTTCTTATTTCACTGAGAAAACAGAAGCAATTAGAACAGAATTCATCTTCCCACCAAATCTGTACTGTCCCTGTATCCTGACCAATATAATTTGCCATACAGACTGTTACAAGGTCAACCTCTCTACTTTTGATGTGAATCCTACCCCTTTAAGCCTATTGAGAACGACGCTCCTGTAATAATTATCCATCCATCCCTTCCAGTGTCAGTTTCCCCTATCTACTGGATCTTTCCCATCAGCATAAAATCTTGATGTAGTATCATCCATGGGAAGATAAAACTGAAAATATCAACTTTTTGAAAAACTCACTCTCCAGTTTCTACCTAATTTTCCTGTGTTCGTTTACAGAAAATCTACTTAAAACTCATCTGTACCTTTTAAATCTCTGCTTCCCTACCTCCTGCTCTCTCCTCAACCCCACTCTAAGCAGGCTTTCATCTTCACCAATCCACTGAAATTGTTCTGGTCAATGTCTCCAGCTACCTCCATTTTGCAGACTCAATGATCAAACCTCTGCCATCTTACCTAAACTAAGAGCAACACTGCAAACAGTGGCTTTCTCCTTCTTTCCTGAAACATGCCCTCCGCTGGCTTCCAGAAATCACTTTCTCTTAGTTTTACTTCTATATAACTCATGCCTCTGCTCACTCTGCTTCACTGGATTCAGCTCCTCTTCCTGACCTCCAAACTTTGGAATGCCTCAGTATCCAGACTTCTTCCCTTCTCCCCATACATGCATTCCTCATGGGTCTTCTCCAATCCCATGACTCCCAAATGAACACTGTCATGCTAGCCCCTCTCCTCTGAGCTAAATACTCACATACCCAGCTTCTTACTCCACATCTGCATTTAAATATACAATCGTCATCTCAAATTGTGCTGACCAACACAGCATACTAAATTCCTCAGCAATTCACTTCTTCAGCATTCCCCTTTTCACTAAATAAAACCCCCATTCACCCAGCTGTTTAAACAACCAGAGTCACCTTCCCCACACACCTGTCATTCTAGTCTATTCACTCAGGCTACATTTTTTCTTCACAGTACTTAACACCATCACAAGTCAAGCTATGGATTTATTTTTTTCCTTGTTTATCTCCCTTAGTAGATTCTAATTTCCGTGTAGTTAAGGTTTCTAATCCTATTCCCAGAACCATTTGTAACTTGCATATTTGCTGAAAGAAGTTTTCTACTTCAAAAAGTACAACTGCTTTTGACTCAAGGCACATTTCCATACCAATCTGCCTGATCTTTCTCAGGATCAGAGAGTGGAAAAAGCATGTGCTCTGGATTAGATATGTCTTGGTTTTTATATAGGATCTCTGCCCTACCACCCCCATCACTATCACCAGCAGCAGCAGCATTATCTTTGTCATTGACAACATTTATCCAGCACTTACTATATTCCACAAACCATGCTAACTTCTTTATACGTATCATTTAACTCTCACAACAAATCTATGGGGTGAGCGTTATCATTCTTATTTTACAGATGAAGTTTACAGAGGTCACAGAACTGCTAACTGATACAGCTAGTACTCAGCTCAGAACCTTATTCCAAAGCCCTTCCTCTTAACCAATATATTATCCTGCAATCTCACTTTAACAACTTGTTCAAAGTCACTCACATAGTTATAAACTGCACAGAGAGGACTCAAGGCCATGTCTGATCTCAGCCCAGGTTCTTACTAACTATGCTGCATGGAATCAGCATCCTCATTCATAAAACAGGTGATGACACAAACCTAGCTGATGTGTGCACACTGCCTGGACCAGGCTTGCACTCAACAGCTGCTAGCTCCCTTTCCTGAGTTCTGACACTTGTAGGTACTTAACTATTTTTTAAAAGCTTCACATTGTATACCAAAATTCTTAGTCTCTGTACTATCTTCTAGTATTTCTGAAGCACTTCTTCATTGAGAATCTAAATGTCAATGCTACAAAATTATCTCTTAAGGTATGTTCAAATTACTAAAGTATCATATCTATACAGCAATTTGCACACTTCTAGAAAAATGACATGGAGCAATGATGAAGATCACTGAATATCACTGCCTGTAAACTAACTGAGAAGTTTTAATACTATGACTGTTTATAAATAATTCCCCTGCTACCCTATGTGTTTACACCTTAAATTTTCCTTATAAATTTTTTACATGATTTTTCACAGAAAATATAGAGGCAAAATTCCTAAATTTTGAATTAAATATTTTATGTTCAGACACTTTTATATGTTATAACTGAATTATATAGCTCAATTTTACTTTACTATTCAGAAATCTTAAAGTTCATACTAGCATCAAAAGGCATGTACTCGGGCCGGCCCGGTGGCGCGCTGCTACAGTGCACCGCTTGGGAGTGCGGTGGCGCTCCCGCCGAGGGTTCGGATCCCACATACAGACCGGTTCCCGCTCACTGGCTGAGCGAGGTGTGGGAGCAACACCGAGGGTTGTGATCCCGTTGCCGGTCCCGGTCCGGGCGCGACACTGAGGGTTGCGATCCGTTGCCGGACATGAAAAAAGACAAAAAAAAAGGCATGTACTCACTTTCTTCAAGATTTTACTTTTACCTTATATAGCCAAGTATTTTTGCTATGCCTGGAAAGGGTTAAACTTCTACTCACTATGGTGATCCTTTTTACAAATGCCTCCAGTTTAAATAGGTGGACATACAACAAATATATTTAGAGGACAAATTTCACTTAGGCAAATTGTATACTCTGTTAAATCCTAATTTTGAAAAGTTGAGATAAAAAACAATCACTCCCTACCACCTGACTTACCCTTTACTTTGCTAATTTGCTATGAGACAGGAAGAAAATAATGCCCAAGGAGGAAATTGGGAAAAAATTATATCCCCTAATATTAAGCTAACAAATTATTATTATTATTATTTTTTCCTTTTTGTCTTTTTTCGTGTCCGGCAACGGATCGCAACCCTCAGTGTTGCGCCTGTACCGGACTGGGACCGGCAACGGGATCGCAACCCTCGGTGTTGCTCCCACACCTCGCTCAGCCAGTGAGCGGGAACCGGTCTGTATGTGGGATCCGAACCCTCGGCGGGAGCGCCACCGCACTCCCAAGCGGCGCACTGTAGCAGTGCGCCACCGGGCCGGCCCGAAGCTAACAAATTATTTTAACTATATACATCCTTTCAAGACAATCTATTTTCTAAAAATTTTTAATTGACACGTTTGTTGTACATATTTATGGGGTACAAAGTTATACTTCAATACATGTATACAATGTGTGATGATCAAATCAGGAAGACAATCTATTCACATTCTTAATTCTCATACAAAAATATGTCCATGTAATAAACTTTATTCAACGGATTACTTCGAAAATGCTGACATTTTTACCATATTTGTACCATTAAAAGGTAATAAGTATTTTCTAAATTTTTCCATAGCAAGCCCCATTAATTCTAATTGAAGCTTCCCATTCCCAGTTTATCCCGGGCAGACAAAACAGTTTAGAGATTGCAGCCAAATGTAAGGATTTCCCAGAGGGAATCTGAAAATAAGTTATAAGCATTCAATAAGCCACCTGTCTGGATGAAAATTTATTTATTTGATCTGAATCCAAATTTCAAGCAACCCATGCACAGAACAGATGTAGCTTGTTAAATGCAACTGTTTTTATTTTACTTTTTATTAACATGCATATGCATATCCACAAATGGATAAAGCAACTCTAAAGAGCCAAAGGATATAAATGTTCAATAATGCATGTTTGCTTTTGAATCTTGAGTTGTAAATAAACATCAAACCATATTCTTAAATTAAAACACTCTAAATAGTTATGTGTACTAACAGCAGACTAAGAGTGCTCCCTTCAAAGCTGAGTGTCCAAATATAATAACTTATACATCAAACAGTGACAACACCATTCAGAAATGTGAAGCACAGAGGAGGAACTATTGTCATAGGGTGTAAACTTAGCCCAGCAGTTCATTTTCTTATCTTCTAATGGGACTGAAAACAGACCTTAAAATAGCTGCTCCTTTAAATAACCGCTTCAGGTACCTATTACGACAACAGTAAAGCAAGTTCAGGGACATAACTGCCCCCATAAACATCCAGAATTAGAGAGAGCAGGCAAGTTAGCTAACCTCTCCACATACCACCACCTTTCTAGTTACTGTCAAATGCAATTTATTATCATCACCAGGACTCTGTATGAACTTGTAGCCTCAAAGATAAAATAGGCAAGGTCCTTATCCTCAAGAAACTTATAGGATAGATGGCACTTATCACGGCAGAAATGATAAGCACCATAAGGGGTGAATCAGTGACCTGAAATTTGAGAACAAGAAAGATGTATTCTAGGTGAGGTAGACCATATATGAACACATTTATTAGTTCCATGATTAAACTTACAATTATTACTTTTCATAAGTATTAGTTCTGGCATTTCCTACTTGTAACCACGTTTTAGCTTTTAATCAGAAATACATCATTTGCAAGCAGAGGACCAAAATGACTTACCTTACCTAGTATTTTATATAAGATCTTTTCATTGAATACTTTCACCAAAGCCAAAAAACTTCCACTTTCCTAGACACTTTGCATCTCTTGAAACTTTCTGGCCTTACTGTTAGATAGAAAATGAAATCTACCTATAGAAAAACTCAGGTATGTTATCTTTCTCTAGCTCTAGCACTGCCATCTCATACAATGCACTAACATGTTTTCTTAAAAAATTAAATTTTAAGAACAATCAGAAAGGAAAGAATGAAAACAACATATTTATTTTAAGCTAAATGATTGGATTTCACAGGGTTTGACAGCTGGGTAAAAGGTGAGGATGAAGGGACTGGAGAGAGGAAGGTAGGCATGATCTCATATTTATTCAGTTCCTCCTAGATTCAAGTTCTATATGAATTAGTCTGCACTGCTCCTTACTAAGAGGTTTTCAGTATTAGTCCCACTGGGCATATTAGAAAACAAAGGCTCAGGGAAGCTAAGTAAGTTTTCAAAGATCAAAGAGCTAGTAAGTGGTAAGGTCAATACTTATCTGACTTCAAAACCCTAAAAAGTCCCTAATCTTTCCACATATCAAACTGTTTCTCTAATTCCTTTCTGATAATGAACAAGCAACTGAGCCAAAGAGAACTTCTTTCATCCCTACAGGGATTATTCTGTCTCAATCTTCATGTTCTCAAGAAGAAAAAGGCAATGAAATAGGCCTCTCTAAAAAGAAGCGCAGCCTTCTTCTATTCTCATTAGATTAGGTAATGTGGCTGATTTTTGGAGAAACACATCAGAACTTATAAACCTGTTTTCTTCAAAGTCACCTTGGGAGGGAAGTTATAAGGTTGTTACAGCCCAAAATATTCTGAAAATCTTTCAGAACAATCATCGGAGCCAGTGACACACTCACTATCCTCAGTGGTCACAAATGTTCATTATTTGCAAATGAATTCGGCTTTTGCTAGTGAAGTCATCTAGAGGCAAGTCTTACTGATAAAATGGCCTATGTCTTTGAGTAAAAGCATTCACAATAAAGCTGCTGCTGGACTGGCTGATTAGCTCACCTGGTTGGAGATGGTGCTGATAACACAAGGTCAAGGGTTTGGATCCCCATACCAGCCAGCCACCAAAAAAATGAACTATGCCAAGCTACTGCTCTACCTGGGCCCCTGCTCATGGCCTTCCATCCTTCCTCTGATTAACACCCTCTCATCCAAGATGCCTTTCATGAACACGTTTCCTTTCTTTAGAGGTCTTATTATTACTATGAATAAAAGTAGTTAATGTGTGTGTTCTTATTAATGTTGTCTCCCCACTACATTCTAAATGCTAGGAGCTCAGTAACTGTGGTTTTGTCACCACAGTATATTTGGTATCTAGAGAGAACTGATACAAGTAAGCACTCAGTAAATTTGTGTTTGGTGAGTGAATGGAAAAGATTGTTTAGTAACTCTAGAACTGGCTCCCAAGGCAATTCTACTAAAAGTAGAAGTCATCTGAGCAATAAATGGCAGCATCACTAAAATACAGTAATACAATAATAAATGGAATCTTTTAAAACAAGGAGTTTAATAAAGGAGAAGGATATAAAATAAGTTTTTTTATTTAATTTTTGTATTTACTGAATTTAAATGTAAATTCCTGGTACTGTAAGTAGGATACAATATACTACACATTTAGAGGAAATAAATTATTAGAAAATCATTACTACCACTCATTACGTAGGTTTAATGTAGAAATTCTGAATTATTAACATCCAGTGAATATATCCCATTATTTTTTAAAAGGGATTTTTTTTAATCAAAACCATTTACTTCTTTGATGATGGTACATAAAAGGTGGCCAGCAGTTTCTTTTAGTTAATTTTTTAAGTGGCTAATGTCCTTGTTGACTAAAAATTGAGAGTATTCTACAGGGATTCAGAGATTTTTGTCAACATCTTTATGGCTTTGTAAGTAGCAAAACAAACAGCCCTTAGACAAATGGATAGCTTTTCACATGCTCATGAACTGGCAGAGATTTGCTGTCATATATCTTTACAAAGATGGAAGAAGCGATCTATAGGAGGTCACTGGGGAAATCACGAAGAAGGAAAAGTTTGACAGTGATTTTTAAGCCCCTTAAAAGTGAGAATATCATAATCAGAATACCAAAACCACCAACTTGTTTCTTGGACCTATAATAGGTTAGTTGCATGTATAGGGGAGAGATATAAGCAAACAGTTTTTATTATAATAATAAGACAAAATTAATGTTGGTAATCTGGAAAGTTCCAAAAAATGAAAAACAAAGGAGAAATAATCCCAAAACTCACTGTCTAGAGGAAACCAACACTGTGGTCTTGTTTCTCTTCCCAGGGCTTTATTCTGCACATTGGTCATCCTGCTGTTTGTTTCTTAGTGTCAGATGGTTTGACAGAATTCCCATAGCTTCTCTTTACTTCTATTCCTCATATGTGCTCATTTCCTTTTTCTGAAATTGCCAGGTTAGCCATTATTTGCTTTCTGTTATGCATATTACCAATGCTTACTTAATAAAAATGAAATAAAGTTTCCTCAACCATTAAGGAAAGTATTAAGGAACTGACCAAAATGATTATTAATTCACAATATGTCTCCTGATAAATTCCGTTTGAAGTGTCAAAAGATAAGTGAAAGGTGTAAAAATGTTCCAAAAGCTAAGAAACAAAGTTAAGTGTCTGGTGCACAGATGGGTTGTAGACCAGAAGGTTGCTCCTAAGAAACCATAAAACAATGGACTGACATGTGAAGACACAACTAAGGCTTGGATGTGGGGCTGGCCAGTTAGCTCACTTGGTTAGAGCATGGTGCTGATAACACCAAGGTCAAGGGTTTGGATCCCCACACTGGCCAGTGCCAAAAAGTAAAAAATAATAATAATAAATTTATACAGTCAGCCTTGCATATCAAATAGTGGATTCCACATGTGTGGATTCAACCAACTGCTGATCAAAAGTATTTGCAAAAAACAACTATGTCTGTACTAAAAATGTACAGACTTTTTTCTTGTCATTATTCAGACTTCCTTCTCATCATTATTGTCCTATACAACCAACAGTATTACAACTACAAGGGTACTTTAAAAAATTCATGGAAAGATTTGTCCTCTCTTTGAATTCTATTTCCTAATTTCTATTTTTTTAAGTACCCTCCTATTTACACAGCATTTACATCACATTAGATATTATAAGTAATCTAGAGATAATTTAAAGCATACAGGAGGATGTGTGTAGGTTATTTGTAAATACTACACCATTTTACACTGGACACTTGAGCATCCATGGATTTTGGGAGCCATGGGGGCAGCCCTTGGAACCAATCCTCCACAGATACTGAAGGACGACTGTATTTACAAAACACAGCAGGGGGCATATACCTTATATTCTACCAACCAAAATGTAAGACTTGAGAATACAGGCAGTGTAACTAACAAAAATCAAAACTCCAAATCTTTTTATGTTCCTTGTAGTAGGGTGGTTCTTTACCTCTTTTCATGCCACCGTATCATACCTCCATCAATAAGTCATTATATAATAAGGGCCCTAATCCAAATCATGAGGCCTCTGGCCCCATGACCTAATTACCTCCCAAAGGCCCTATTTCCTAATACCATCACCATGGGGGGTGAGAATTTTTTTTTTTTTCCTTTTTGTCTTTTTTTTACTGACCGGTAACGGGATCGCAACCCTCAGTGTTGCGCCTGCACCACGCTCAGCCAGTGAGCGGGAACCGGTCTCCACATGGGATCCGAACCCTCGACGGGAGCGCTGCCGCGCTCCCAAGTGGCGCACTCTCCAGTGCGCCACCAGGCTGGCCTGAGAATTTCAACATATGAATTTTGGGGGACATACAAACATTCAGACCACAGCAGACCACATATTCTCTGGAGATACTGATCCATGCTTGTTTAGGACACGTTCACCCACCTTGCCTTCTGTGATTTAACTGAGTTCTCAGTTAGTGATGTGCCTTCTGATATAATGAGCTAGTACACTGCTTCTCAAACTATCTGTGAGGCAGGACCAATTTTTTTTTTAAATTTCCAATTTGTTACAGTCTGATACCTTTGTTAAATATAATAAAATTACTAGAAAAACAAAATTTTAAAAAGGCAAACAGAATATGGCAATTTTAAATTAGATTCAATAGACATTAAATTACTCTGTTTGCTATACGTTTCTAAATGCTTACTCTCGATTTCTGTATTAAACAAATAGCAGACCAAAAACAGTGTATATATGGACAGGCACCAGTCTATGGACCACACTTTGGGTTACACTGATGAAGCCAACTGTAGCAATTGAATTATGTACCCCCAAAACTCCCCAAAGCTTGAATTGTGTCCCCCAATTTTTATGTATTAGAAACTTAGCCCCCCCTGTGACTAAGAGGGTGGGAAATCCTATTATGGTAGTTGAAAGGTGGAGCCTTGAAGAGGCGATTAGATTGTAGGACCATGCCCTAGTGAATGGATTAAAAATGGTGGTCAGGAGCGCGGTTCTGAGAGCTTTAAAAGAAGAGGAGAGTCTGTCTCTCTCTTGCTCTCTCTGCTCCACCGTTTTCACAATGTGATACCTGCTATAACTGAAGCCACCACCAAAGAAAGCCTTCACCAGATGTGTTCCCTGGACTTTGGACTTCTGAGCTTCTGAAACTGTAAGCAATCAGATTCATTTTCTTTATAAATACCCAGTTGCATGTATTTTGTTATAAGCAACAGAAACAGACTAATACACCAATCAGTTTCAAAGAGTATAAATCTCAAGCATATCTATGGTGCCCGCCACAAGCTACAGGTCTGAGATTGCATAAGGCTTAAGTCCAGGGCATCTAGCCTGGTCTTGGTTAAAGATGCCACTTATGCCTGGACTGGAATGGTGCAGTGTGTTGGCTTTCAAAAGGCATGTATTTCCCGGAGATACAAGGATAAAAGCAATTGAAAGCAAGATTTGAATACCTAGAGATGATACAATTTTACGCTTTGGCCATAAACTCTACATTTAACAACCTGGTTTCCCCTTTGGCAGCTTTTAAACTACAACCTTTTGGTTTTAAGTAAAACAGCTTTCCCTGAACAAAGTATTAAATAAAACTCAATTTTTCACACCCACAAAGAAAACAGAAATCTGCAGCTTCACACCATGGGCAGGCTGCCACGAATGAAATATTAAAATGTCAGATAAGATGTGGTCTCTGTCCTCAACGATCTTAATTCAGACAGACATGTCAACAAACAATGACAAAATAATGAAGTAAGTGCTATAATTGAGATACGTATAAAGATCATGGTACATCTATACATTGCTGGTTCACAGATTCACATCCCCAAATCTGCCCTGCCTCCTGAACCAAAAACTTGCTCACCCAACTGTCTACTCAATTTCTTCACTTCAAACAATTTCTTCATTTCAAACAAAATGTGTCAAAAGCAAAGTCCTGACTCCCTTCCCCAAAATAATAAGAATAACCTGCTTTTTCCACAGTCGCTCAATTACTGGCTACCCATCCTTCGAGATGCTCAAGCCAACAACTATGATTTGGGGAACCAACAGTGTATAGATAGTATTTGAGACCATGACCTTTATACATCGCTTTTTTTGTTAATTGATTTATTAATTTTTTTTTTTTTTTACATCTAAGGTGTTGTTGCAGAGCAGTTGGGGAGGATGGGGAGGGGAAGGGGGAAGGAAATAGACTGGGAGGAGTAGGGAGGAGGAGAGGCTTGGCTGAGGAGATTGATTTTTCTTAAAATTAAAATGTTATAATTTAAAAGTTGCCAAAGGAGAGACCACACTGATAAATTTAAAGTGTATAGGCAAAGCTTAAAATGTTTTCATCTCTAGGTATTTCAGTCAAAAACTTTGGGCCATTTTTCATTCCTCTTTCTCTTATGTCCCACATCTACTGGGTCAGTAAAACACTATCAACGCTACACCCTACCACTTCTCACGACTCCCACAGCAGCACCCAGGCCTCGGCCACATCATCTCTTTCCTGGATTATTCCAATAGCCTCCCATTTAAGGGACCAGATTCCACCTCTGTCTCACTCCAGTATACTCTGAACATGGGAACCAGATGAGTCTAAACCTAAGCCTGCTGTGTCAATACTCTGCACATAACCTTTCAGTGGCTTCCCTTCTTGTTCCAGAATAAAAGGCTAAATCTGTAGAGTCTCTGTATAATCTGCCCTCTGCCCTTAACTCCTGAAACTCTCCATTGCTTTAGCCATGCTGGCCCAGATACCTGAATGGCTCGCTCTCCTCATTTATTTTAATCTTTTGAACATGGACCACCTCTCTGACCTTCCTCAACCAACCTGTGCAACAGTGCAACTCTGTTGCTCCACTCTCATCTACCATCACTCGTACCTACCATCTGCTCAACAAGTTTTATCTTTTATCACCATTACCCATTAACCTTTATCACCATCTGTCATCCATATGTTTATGTGTCCATTAGTCACCTCTCCCACAAAAAATAAAACATTGAGAGGACTTCCTTTCTTTCACTGCTAAATCTTCAGTGCCCAGAACTGTGCCTGGTATGTAATAGGCATTCAATAAATACTTTCTGAATGAATGAATAATCAAAGATGAATGCCTTGCTCTGGCTGGTTATGGAGAATGTCAGGGAAGGATTTACACAAAACAGATGACACTGAAACTAGGTCTTGAAAGAACATTCAAGCTCGTCTGACATGGAAAGGGCTAAAATTATCATGCCATATGCACAACTTTTTCCACAAAATTGTCCAGCATAAGCGTACATTGTAAGGAAGACTATTAGTGTTTTAGCTAAGAGAATTTTCAGCAAAGAAATGAATCTCCATGATCCAAAAGAGGATCAGGGTGTGGGTAAGCAATAAGAAAAATGCCACAGTTGTCAGGAAATTTTGCAGATGAGAAATTACTGTGAAATGTCAAGCTCCTAAATAACGTAAACATACTCCCAGTAATCTGTTTATTGTTGCCCCAACACTCCCCTATCTTCCCCCTCCCCCCCAAAAAAATTTCAGTTTTATTCTCCTGGAGTTTTCTCTGACTGTACTATAGCTCTGATTTTATAAAGGAAGCCAATGAGGAGAGAATATTACTCAAAGTCCAGGACTTCTTTCTTTTATATAGAATTCTGTTGTAGTACATCTATATTAGTGACTCCTATGGGCATGCATTCTGGAGTCATATTTCTCAAATATTACCTCCTTTCACTATCTGAAATGGTCTTACACATATTTAGTTACTTACTTGTTTATTTCTCATCTTCCTCCCATTAGAAAGTGAATTCCTTCTAACACAGCAGAGACTTAACTATCTTCTCACAGTATCCCTAGGATCAGAAAAGTGCCAAGCACACAAAGCACGCAATAAATGCTCAATGAATGGATGAATACAATTCAAATGATACATGAATATTTTATTACATAGGGAGTTTAGACTTTTAACTTCTAGCACCTGTTTCAGCAGTACATTTTCCTCTAGGAGTTCTTCTGCTTAACAGCATTATCAAAAGTACAGGTAGGACTGTGTTCACACTTGCATTTTGGGCTTTATCATATTCTGAAAATGGTATCTCAGCACACACCAGAGAAGCGTAAAGTCTAGGGAATGGTTGCTCTGATGATACAGTACTAGGGGAAACATGGCAAAAGAAGGCACAGGGATTGCTGCAACACTTGTTCCAGGATCATAACATGGTGTCCCTGTTTCATAGAAGTGACACTGTCCCCTTCCATCACCCCTAGTGGCATCTGTGCTTGGGATTTAATTTATTAATACCCATACTTAATTTGTACATTATATGATCACAGTTTAGAAACTTTAAGCAATGCCAACTGTCTCTACAATAAAAGCCAAAGTGTTAAGACTTGTCAAATGTCCAAATTAACATAAACACATTCAAATTAGTCTCAAATTAGACTCACAAACCTAGGCATCGAGGCCCAAGTCTTCTCTATTTTTTTCATCGCCCAGCATCCATCTCTCCCCTTCCTCTGCCCAGTCTTCTACTGCCCACCATCAAAATGTACTCATTCATTATGCATTTATTTACACAGTTCATAAACTCTTAGCTCTTAGCATCATCCAAAGGACTTTTTCTATGTTTCTAACATTGTGAAGTAATGCTCCACTGGCTAATGAAGGAATTCCAACCTCATAATAGGTAATTACGAAGAGTGCCTTCTGCAAGGTCTAGTTAGCTGACAGGTGGAAGCTTCTTCTCTACCCTGGTTCAGGTCCCCTCAGGTTTTGTGAACCAAAACTGCTCCTTTACAGAAAGAACCTCAGGCAACCTTATACCAATAAACATGAAAATAATAACAGGATGGCGAGTGGGACATTTTTTTTTTATTGCCCTGAATTGATGGCATGAAGAAGGTCCATAGCTGTGGAGGACAGAGGGGCAATTAAGTAGCTGATGTTCTAAAGAGAACATGTAAAGAGGAGAGGGGTGCTCCTCACACCCCAGCCAGTAAGCAGATATTAAGAAAGTCACCCCAAGATGGGAGGTGCCTGCATGACCAAGAGAGATAATCACACTGCCTGGCTAGACATGTGTGTATGAGGCATCCTTGCTGATCTGCCTCTGGCGTCTCCCTGAGTAGGAAAGATCATTGGAGAGTGATGGTAGCAGGAGGGGAGTTGGGAGAGGGGAGGGGGTAGGAGTAGAGTAATGGAGTAGCCTGAGTGACAGCCATGGGGCAGGATGACAATGACACTGTGAGCCCATTTGAGATGAGGCAGAAAGCTTTAACTCAGATGTGGAACTAAAGCTTTAAAGCAAATGGACTTATAAAAAAATGAGGAACAGAATGTGAGAACTCTGCTACCCATGACAATGGAAGGCAGTTCTACAAAGCACAGTTGGGTGCAGTGAGCAGAGAAAAATAAAATCATTCATGGTTGAACTCCATGAAGTTAGGACTTCATAATGAACCACATAAAAATACTTTGTTTTCTAAGTTGGCTGCAAATCAAAGAAAACTCCTGTATGGACCAGCACAGACCTATAAATCAATTTAGAGAAAACCTGATCTAGTCAAAGCCTTCATTTTACTGTTAAATAAAAATTATAGGATACCATTGTTTTAGACTAAGCTCCTAGGCCCCAGGAGATCAAACTAAAAATCAAAACGGAGTCACCCCTGCATAAGTTCCAGGTCACCTAGGTAGGTTGTGGTCTAACTTTCCTACAAATCAGGAAAAAGAGATAACAGCCAATTTCCTGAACAGGCCAGTTTAAATCTTCAGTAGGTATGACAATGAAGTTCCCTCTGCTTTAATCCTCACATAAAAGAGAAAGCCTGATGTTAACTAATCGGTTACTTCTGTGTTGTTCTGTCTCCCTGTCCTGACCTTACAAGGAAAGTAACTTTGAAAAGACCAAGCCTCTTTTTGTTCTTTACTTGTTTTCTTCCGCCTTTTCTGTGTATAGAGCCTCTGTTATTTGTAAAAGACTTCAGAGCACCTCTGACTCCGTGGATGGTGTTTCCTTGGAAAATCCTCACGAGTGGCTCCCTATAAATTTAAACAATTATTTGTGCCTCGACAGCTTTAATTTCAGTCAACGTTACATAATGAGAAATATTGGTTTTCAGCTCACACTTAAGGTCCCCAGTGATTATGCTAGGCTTTCTCCTCTTGCTTTGTTTTCATTTTGAATACTCCATGGATAATGCCAGCTCCCCGAGAGGTGCTAGCCTGAAAAGAAAACTCAATACTGGGCAGGAGAAAAATAGAACATTAAAGAGGTGGTAGGGAGAAAGATGCAGCAGTTCAGCTAAACTCCACCACTCTACCTTTTAGTGGTCATAGTTATCCATCTTCTTTTGCCCACTGTTCATCTTTCCTCCCATTTTTCTCTCATTCTTTTTTGCCACTTTCCCCCATCACTCTTTTCCCTTCCTTTTCATCCCCTTTCCTGGGGTCAACTATGGCAAATAGGAGAGTGAAACTCAAGAACGGAAGAGACATCACTTCAGATTGTCATCCAAGAAGCTCAAAAGGCAGGATACTAATATTTCCTAACAGATACATCTTAGTAATAACAGTATTACCAGGTAAATGTCATTATATGTTACATTTTGGACCTCAAAATTAAGCAGAAAGATCAAATGACAAAAAAAAAAAAAAAAAAGAAAAACCCACATAAATGTACAAATTCATCATTTCTATTTTTAAGATGTACTAAAACTGAGGGCTGGCCTATCACTCACTTGGGAGAGTGTGGTGCTGATAACACCAAGGCCACGGGTTCGGATCCCTATATAGGGATGGCCGGTTAGCTCACTTGGAAGAGCGTGGAGCTGACAATACCAAGTCAAGGGTTAAGATCCCCTTACCGGTCATCTTTTAGGGAAAAAAAAAAATTACTAAAACTGACATAATTAAATTACCACCAATTTCTTATAAAGAGAAATTGGGGCTCAGTTGTTGTTATTTTTCTTTCCTTAACCAAAATGAAATGTATCACTTAGGTCACAATGCACGTTTCAATTTGCCAGTTTTAAGATATAATATTCACAGATATGAGTACAAACAGTTCTACATACCATAAATATATATATAATATATATATTTAAAGTATATTGCTCTCCTTTCCTTCACGAAAAACACCTGAAGATGAATCTTATTTTACAATTATGACATACTTAGTCATCTAACAGGAATAACCTTATAACAATAAAAATGTTAATTCTCAAATATAAAACAGAATTTACTTCATCTCCTATCCCAGTAACAATCATTTCAAGACTTACATAAATAGCAATGACTATTTAAGAAAAATTACTACTGATGAAAATTTCCAACAATTTGACTTTAATATTTTATCACTACTCAACTTTTCATGCTAACCTTTTATGACTATCCTTTTTTAGGAGCTAATAATCATAAAAGACAAGCTTTTAGTAGAAACCACCAAAAGAAACAGTGTAGTCTGGGTACCATTTCTCAGATGCTGCTTGAGAGATGCAGAGCAAGTCCCTGATGGCTTTACTACTGCATCCTCCACGTGTGAGTCAGTTGCTAGGAAACGTGAAAGACGGGGATGCAGTATTGGGCTTGTGGAACAATGAGCAAGCCTAATAGTTACCTGAATACTAACACATAACCTTCATGAACTGTTCTCTATCTTAAGAGGCTGAAGATTACTTTGTGTTATTTTTCCTAGAGAAACAAATTTTTATGTAGCCAAATGCCTTCCTTTAACTTTAATAAACAGATTTGGTATTCACTGAAATAAGAAGTAACAACTGAAAACATCTTAAAATATTTCTTTTCAGCCAGAAGTTGCACCCATCCTATCAAACTTACAGATGATTAAAAACTAATCTCACTGCTTCAAGCTGTATTTTGATATTGCTGCATATACATACCTGTGCACACACATGTGCACATGTGTGCATGCACATACAAATAACAGAAAAAGAAAACACACACATCACTCTCACCATAGTAAAATACTTCCCGTGAAATTGTCAGAAAAGAAAAGGGATTGACTAGAAACAACTCAAGGGAAACACACTCTCACACCACAGAAAAACAGGTGCAATGTACACACATGCTAACACACACGCTAACACACACACGTCAAATGCATTTCTCAGTCCTTGGGCTCCTGGTCTACCTGGGCATAATAAGCAGAAAAGGAGCTCTGGTTGGAAAGTCAGGAAACATGGGATCCATGAATTCACTGTGTGACTCTGAAAAAGTATCTTAACTTCTCTGGGAATCATTTCCTCATCTGAAAATTAAGACAGTAATGCTAACCTCAACAGATTTCTGAGATGATGGGATGAGATGATGCACGTGCAAGCATTTTACAGTAGTGTAGCACCATATACAAAATGATAGGACCATTATCTTATCCGTAAAATGGTTATTTCAGTGAATAGGTATATGAACAGGACTCAATATTTGAAAACAAAAATTAAACCAACTAAAAAGCTTTAAAGAATATAGAGCTTTCCCCCAAAAAATTCATACATAAATTAGACTGTTTCACTAATATTAACATCAAAACAACACTTGGTGTAGGTTAACTAATTTGGGAAAAGCACATGACTTAAAACAAACAAAAAAACAACCACAAGACGAATTTATATTGTGATGTCTCTTAAAGAGATTTTAATCCATCTGCATTAATTCTTTCAGATATTTCAGAGTGGAAAAGCATATCAAACTATCAAAGATGTAAAAGTAAGCATAAACAGACTATCTCAAATATTGTCTTGCTTGTCTTTTCCACACCAAAAGTAGCTTTGCTTTCACTTCTACTTTCAAAAAAATGAACTTACAAGCTATAAACTCTGTGATCCTCTACTAAATTCAAATTGAAACTGAATTTACATGAAGAT
This sequence comes from Galeopterus variegatus, assembly GCF_000696425.1. Taxonomy (NCBI): domain Eukaryota; kingdom Metazoa; phylum Chordata; class Mammalia; order Dermoptera; family Cynocephalidae; genus Galeopterus; species Galeopterus variegatus. The sequence goes on along the minus strand of NW_007726408.1, from coordinate 521,349 downwards.
TACTGGATCTTTTTTATGTGCTGCTTACAATCCCAGCGGCCAACATATACACCCAGGAGTGCCACACACCCAGGATCTCCATGTATTAGTTTGTCAGAGCTGCTGTAACAAAAATACCACTGGGTGGCTAGGTGACTTAAACAACAGAAGTTTACTTTCTCCCAGTTCTGGAGGCTGGAAGTCTAAGATCAAGGTGTCAGCAGGAGGCCTCTCTCTCCTTGGTTTACAGATGGGCACCTTCCTGCTGTATCCCCACATTGTCTTTCTTCTGTGTGCACACATCCCTGGTACCTCTTCCTCCTCTTATAAGGTCACCAGTCACAATGGATTAGGGCTCAGCCATATGACTTCATTTAAACTTAACTACCTTTTTGAAGGCCCTATCTCCAAAGACAGTCACATTGTAAGGTACTGGGGCAGAGAGGTGGACAGTAGGACCTCAACATATGAATCTGTGGGGGGCACAATTCAGTACATAAAACTCTGCTTGCTACTTGATCTCAGTGGAACACTAGGCGCTAAAAAACGCTGACCAGCCTACTAGTTCCAGGCTGCAACACGTTCCCCAATGTCCAAAAGCTCCAGGTCCTGATCAAGAGAGGAAATGGTAAGAGAGGGCATGGACACTCAGGAGAAATTACATTAACATACATAAATATCAACAAGGCTGAGCAAACAGAAGTCTTTTGGACTCGTACACTAAAAGGATAAGCACTCGTATGTTCAGCTGTTTTCAGAAAATTTCCTCAACTCTTATCTGCTGACTTTGGCACTTAATCAAACTTGGCCTTCCACAAAAAGAAATGCATTGCTAAAGTCCAAATCAGCAGCAAATATTGGGGAGGGAACGCAAACAACAGGCCATTCTGGATGTCTTCGCAAATAAAATTTGCTGCCAAAAAAAAAAAAAAAAAAATCATTAAAAACACTTCCTGAATATTTCTGAAATTATTTTCGAATAAAAAGTCAGGTAAATAGACGCATTTTCACTTGTCTTAGCCTACATGCTATAATCATGTCTAAAAATTGCCTTACATAAAAAATAACACCTTAGGTTTCCACAGTTGTCAGCATACTCAAATAGGCTCTCATTTCACCCTCCCAGTGACTGAGGTAGAGAAGGCAGGAAAAGATGAAGAAAATGAAACTCGGTAAAGCTAAATGACTTGCCCAAGGTCACAAACTATTAACTGAGGGAATCAGAATGAGAATGCAGGCCTTCTGACTTCTAAGTCAGCACTCTTTATTCTTGCGACCAAATGATTATTGAGGGCACTTGAAACCACAATCTTGCAACATTCACTTTACTTAGTACCACTGGGATATAAATGTCTATAAGTAAAATTAGATTTGCAGAAATTCTGCACATAATCACAAAGTGAATTTAGTCTGAAATAAAAATAATTCTGACCACTTCTTCAATAAGTTTCTAAGATATCAATTATCTCAATGAAAACTTTAGAAACAGCATTTTTGTTGAGAATTTATTTTACTAGGCTACACAACTGGGTACACATAATAAAATTTCAAAGAAAAGGAATTCCCATAATTCATAATACAAAGCAAAATTTAGCCTAGCATGATGACTTTATTAAGTAGATGATTTTATTGGTGATCTTACACATTTTCACTAGGCTATAAACATTTCTTCCCCTAACAACTAAAATGAAGAAGAATAACTGAACCATTGGGCAAGACTTTAAATGATCAAGTTAAGGAAACTAGGTTTATTCAGCATGAAGGGAAAACCAACTATCTGAATATCAACTATAATAAAACCCTGTTGTATTGAGCACTTATTATGTGCCAGGCTAAGAGCTTCACATGCACTGTTCCACTCAATTCTCAGCAACCACACCATAGGGTAGGTGCATTGCATACCCATTTTACAAATGAGGAGACAATGGTCTGGTTAAGTAATGTATCCAACAACCTGCATTTAAAACCTAACAAAGCCCCAACTCACACCCATCTCTGTTTGACTCCAAAGTCTGTACTGTCCATCCCTCTACCGCCTTAATCCCAAACACAAATAATAATGACATATTCCCTATCTCAGCCAAACACAAGCCAAGAAATAGGTCCAAAGAGCAGCAAAAACAAATAAAATTTCTAAACAATGTGCACTATAGAACATAAAATAAATGAATGAGGTTATGGAATTTCTCTGAAAGTCTCTTTAAAAAATTATCTTCATTCATACATTCTTTCATGCCACAAAACTTTTGAGTACATGTCACAAATCAGACACTCTAAGTCCTTGAGATTCTAAGACTATGACACAGTCTATCCCCTAGATGGGTTCACTGAGGAAGGCGAACATGTAGAAGAGATTTCAGAAAGCATTAATATGGGCAGTGGAATAGACTACAGTTACAAAAATGCCTAACATGTATGGAGACTCTGATGTGTAAGGCATGGCTGAGTACAGTGTATAAGCCTCAAAAAAAAAAAAAAAAAACAGGAGAAGGGATTTCATACGCTGTTTTTCACTCTCCTTGAAAGCCACTGACATAATGATATTTTGCTACTTGAAAAAGGCAAATCTCTGATAGGCCGAAATTATATGGACAAAATACACAACTTTGTGACGGTCATGCTTGATCCAAGGATAAAATTTACACTATGTAAATAAAGAATAAATAAAGGTGAGTTTTAAGGTATGTGAATTATATCTTGGTAAAAAAATTTTAGATAAGAGTGATAAATTACATATTCTTCAGAATTTTACTCAAAATATTATTTTTTTTTGAAACTGAGCTTTAAGTATACTATAAAAACAGAGAATTCAAGTTATATTATTCAAAAAAAGTGGGCTAGACCACCTACAATGTCTCCTCCAAAGGACTAATGGGTCAAGTTGGATCTCAGGTTTCAATGTTGGGAAATATTATACCTCTCCCCAAACACCTGGTAAACTTTCAACAAATGAGCATCATAGACGGAATAACTGGTTGTGTGTTGCCCCTTTTCTTCTGGCTGTTAGCATTTTTATTAGAGTGGCATCTTAATTTATTTATATCTACTTTATTACACATACATACACACATAAAAATTTAATGAGGTTTTTAGAAATACATAGAGCAAATAAAAATAACAAAAAAATAAGTGATGAAGTATCAGTTAGAGATCCTGTTTCCTGCTTAAGTCCTGTGGCTAAGTGACTGAGTAGGTTAGCAATACATACAGAAGAAACATGGAACTGATGAAAGCTTATAAAAGGATTGCATAAGGTTGTAGATAAGAAGGTCACTAACGAATATTATGTTAATGACCTTCCAGTAATGTACATGGAAGGACACTGCTGTCCTTTTACATAAAAATACCTAACTGATCACTCACAGATAGTAAATGGTAGCTCTTCCAGGTGATCCTGTCTCCAAGGAGCCTACTAGTGCCTCCCCAACTCGCCAGAAACATAGCAATTTGGGATAAATCTGGCATGCCCACAGTCTGTATGGGTGAGAGCATGTCTTCTTTTGACCTTTGACTGCCTATATATACGCCTAAGGGCCTTCTGGACAGAATATATCCTCCCGTCTCCCCATCCACATGCTGACTGACGTGCTGCAGGTTTCTTTAGTCATCAACCATGATTTTCCCACCAGCAGGAAACTATATCCAAAGAATTGTCCATGGCGGACATCTTGACCATAGGGGTGTGGCTATCAACATAGTGACAGAAAAAAACCTTTTGGGACGTGGAGACCTTCTACAACACATCCAGTGAACGCACGGCCCTTAGTGTTGCTGACCTCATTTGACAGGACTGTTGGACCCAGCCAGGGACTAATCCTGGGACTGAGAAGAAACTGGAACAGGAAGAGGAGGGAGCCCAGGAATAGACACCTTTCTCATATTTTTCTTTTTTTCTTATATGAATGAATGCCATTTTCTGAGGCAAAACAAAAAGGCAAACAAAGAAGCAGTGTTTTATGAAGCATTCTTCTGACCCATATGTAGGTTCTACTGTCTGCAGTTCATTAAAATGCTTTTAGTAAGATAAAAGCTTTCAGCGATGCCCCCCCCCCCCAACACACACAGCCAGCTCAACAACGACAACCCAGCCACAGCAATAAGGGCCCCAGGTTCCCGAGCTGGGGTGGTGGGGGGCGAGGGCTTTTGCCACACCCCCCTGACATCTGCACCCAGCTCAGCAATGAATGACCAAGCCACTGCTGGAAGACCCCTGGTCTCCCCTGTGGGAATGAGGGGGGTGCTACAGGCTTCAATCCCGCCCCTCCTCCTTCCTTCCCCTTCCATCCCATTTCTTTCCCCTTTCTCTTCCTCTACTCCCTCCCAACTGCTCTGCAATAACATCAAAGAATGTAAAAAATAATAATAATATTAATTTTAAAATATATAAAATCTTATCATTACATTATGCTGAACAAGTACTATTACTGAGAACAGAATTTAAAAAATAAGATATCTCAAAGGTTTATTTATTGAACACCTGAATGCTAAGTTTTCAAAAAAAAACTAAAAAACAAAAAACAGAACAAAAAACTAGTTAAATGTTCACTAGATTTTTGAAACCACCTAGTTTGAAATCTTGTTCATATCTATTTACTTATCCATCTTCTGTTCACATATGTCATCAAGAATAAGATATTTTCAGGTATTTTGAGCAATTTAAACACTGAAACACTTTGAACATGAAACAATATATGGAACAATAGACATTTATTTGCCTTACTGCATTTCACTAACTAACACTCACAAAAAACTCACAAATACCCCTTTCATACTAAACAAACCGCCAGTCTGTGGGATGATTCTCCTTTAACAAATAGAGTTGGAATACTCGAATTAGCTGTTGAACATAAACAGTTGACATTTTTATGAAGTAACCAACCTTACAAATCACAATGGTTCGTAATGTGGAGTGGCATCCTCAAAAGGTAAAAAAGTGTTTATTTCAAGAGTAAAATTTCTGGCGGTTTTTTTTTTGGTAGCAAACAAAGTTAGAAAATGTTTTTTTCTTTCTAGCAACAGTTATTATCAGTTCTATCTTTTTGTTAGTTATATATACCTCTCTTTATTCCAAAAAAGGATTTAAAAATTATTTAACAAATTTGTGACTTGTAAATAATACAAATATTTGTTTATTCTATCAAATAGAGGGTTTTTTTTTTTTTTAGCTTATCTGGAAATTAGACAGAGGGGGCATAACATTTTACAAACAAATAAGTGGGGGCCAGCCGTGGCTCACTGGGGAGAGTGTGGTGCTGATAACACCAAGGCCACGGGTTCGGATCCCATATAGGGATGGCTGGTTAGCTCACTGGGTGAGCGTGGTGCTGACAACACCAAGTCAAGGGTTAAGATCCCTTTACCGGTCATCTTTAAAAAAAAAAAAAAAAACCCCAAAAAACCAAATAAGTAATTTTACTATTTTTATAATGAATGAATCACTGATACTAGTTCAAAGCACTCTAAGTTCTGATAGCCACTAATACCTTTTATAATCAGTCTACCAAGCAGGTCTAATAGTATTTTAGTAAGATGCTACCTACTTACTCACCAACAGTAACCCATTAACAACATAAAACAGAGCATCACTACTGCACTACAATGCACAGAGGACACTGTTTTTGACTCTTCTTTTAGTAAAAACACAGTTAACTAAAAAAAATCCTAAGAAGACTGTGATTTACAAGGAGCCATTTCAGGTTATAATGTATGTCAACAGAACATAATCAGAAGAAAAGGATTTCTGTAGGTTAGATACTGGGGTTAGAAATACTTGTCTCCCACCCCGTGGACTGAGTATGGTTACAGATTTTCTGGACAATTCAAGGTACTGGACTGCAGGTTGGGGTAATTCTCAAAATGGTGATAATGGACTTCCTTGAATAAGACACGTAAGGGTTCAAGTGACTCAACTTAAGGAATAGATTTAAATGACGACCAAATTTGTACCTTGGAGTTAAAAATATGACTTGGAGAGCAAGTCAAATAATTTCAAATGTATATATGAAAATTCATTATTTAAAACAACGTACTTTTGAATTGTCAATAAATTTAGTCTCTCATACATAAAACATACTTAAAATGAAGCAAAACAACACTGAATCAAATGTCAATTTTTTTTTTTCAACAGGGAAGTCAACAAGTTTGAAGCACATAGTGCTGGTTAAAACCTAAGTCATACCAGAACTTTGAGAGAAGTCTTAGAATTTATCCAGCTTCCTAAAGACATACCAGGCAAATGGTAAAAAGCCTTGGACCTTTAATGGTATTTGGCACACAGGTTAAGCTGGGAACCACACTTGATAATCTTCATTCTATGCCAATTATTGTGCTCAGTCCTTTACAAACTTCATCTTATTTAATCCTCACAACCCAGTAAGACAGGTATTGTTTTTAAATATCCCATTTTTTAAATCAAAACATTAAAATAATTCAGAGAAGTAACTTACCCAAGGTCACACAGAAAATTAATGGATACAGCTCTTACTCAAACTCAGTCTATTTTAGTACAGAGAACATGACTAACGTGTCTTATCCTCATTCATAAACATGAAAATGCAAAATAATTTAGTAGAAATCCTAAAAAGCCATGAGGCAGCAATTTTATTCCAGAAATTGATCAACCTCTCAGTCTCTACTTCTCTGTCTTTCTTTTTCCTCTCTAGCCTATTTGCCTCACCCTGGATTTCAACATATTGTCCTATATAAAAAAGAAAAATATAAAAATCCTTTTTTTATGATATGTGTATCACAGAACCAACTCATCACAAATATTGGCCTTCTATATCCTATGTTTAAATTATGTACACAAAAAATCCTCCTGTATTAGTAAATTTTCAAAATTGCCTTTGAAAGACACACACTCACACTCACACCCACAAACATGGGCTTTAGATCCTTAAATCCAATGTTTTGTCCTAACCATCCTCTTCCTCTCCTCTATCTTTGTCAGCTCTTACCTATACTTTTCCCTATCTCCTTTCCCCTCTGTTCTCATTCCATGTACATTACTATTATTATTTAGAGATATCAATATGAACTCATGTTTAGCTTAATATAGTTACAGATAATTATATAGAGAAATATTTATAGATATGTGTATCTACATGGATTTATATATACACACATATTTCCTTTCTCTATAAGCCGAGAGGGACTGGGAGCAATAATACCCAAGTAGCAAGGAGCACACTCAGAGTCCAGGCCTTATTTTCCAATAAAAGGGAACTTGGAGAAATCTGATTCTATGATGGAGGCAGGAAATACACAAAATATACAGTGTCTGAAAATAAGAAAATGCTTGAAAAACAAACAGACAAACAAAAAGGAAAAAAATAAAATAATGGGAGTATTTCAAAGGGACACAAGCATTGACTAAAAGACCTTCCAGTGGCCAAAGCTGAACAATTTATAAAACAAAATACATAATGTATATTGGATTATAATCCAAAGTATAAAACAAGCATCCATGAGTTCACACTGATATAAACAAGTGATTGAATAAATAAGTGATGGAGAAGAGACAATCTTCCCATGTTGAAGAATTACAAATAACTAATGTAAATACTTGTCCTCTAGAAGGTGGAATATAACTCCCCACTCTGTAGGTACGGGCTGCACTGGTACATTTCCAGAGAGCATAGTCAGCTGGATCAAAGTCAACATCAGCAATGATAGGTCATGTTGACAGTATATACTCTGATGTGATGTTATGAAAATGGTACTTTATCTCCGTGGTCTTCCTCCCAAAAACCTATAATCCCAGTCTAATTATGAGAAAAACATCAGATAAATTCCAGTTGAGGGGCTTTCTATAAAGTACCTGACCAGTGCTCCTCATATCTATTAGGGCCATCAAAGTCGAGGAAAGATTGAGAAATGGTCATAATCCAGGACAACCTAAGGTGACACATGACTAAATGTAAAGGGAAGAGATTAAAAAAAAAAAAAAAGATATTTCATGCAAATGGTAACCAAAAGAGACCAGGAATGGCTCTACTTAGATAGAAAAGACTAACTCAAAAACTGTCACAAAAGACAAAGAAGGACATTTTATAATGATAAAAGGGTCAATCAACCAGGAAGATGTAACAATTATAAATATATATGCACCTGTCAGAGCACCTAAATATATGGAGCAGACATTGACAGAACTGAAGGGAGAAATGGACAGCAATACAGTAACATAGGAGATTTCGATAACCTACTTTCAATAATGAACAGAAGACCCACACAGAGAAATAAGGAAACAGAAGATCCGAACAACACTACAGATGAAATGGATCTAACAGATATATATATAGAACATTCTACTTAACAGCAGCAAAATATACACTCTTGATAAGCACACAGGTCTTTCCCCAGAATAGATCATGTTAGGCCACAAAAATAGTCTCAACAAATACAAGAAGACTGAAATCATACCAAATATCTTTTCTGACCACAATGCTATGAAACTAGAAATCAACACAAGAAGAAAACTGGAAAATTCACAAATATGTTGGAAATTCAACAGCACAATCAAACAACTATTGGGTCAAAGAAGAATTCAAAGCAAAAATACCTTTAGACAAATGAAAGTACAACATATAAAAACTGATGGGATGCAGCAAACGCAGTATTAAGTAGGGAAGTTCACAGTGATAAAATCTACATTAAAAAAACAAGAAAGGCCCCAAGTAAACAATCTATCTTTACTCCTCAAAGAACTAGGAAAAGGAGAACTATGCCCAAAATTATTAGGAAGAAAATAACAAAGATTAGAGCAGAAATAAATGAACTAAAAAATAAAAAGAAAAAAAAAATCAATGAAATTAAGAGTTGTTTTTTTGAAAATATAAGAAAATTAACAAACCCATAGCTAGACTAAGGGAAAAAAAGGCAAAGGACTCAAGCAGATAAAATCAGAAACAAAAGAAGAGATGTTATCACTGATGCCACAAAAGCAAAAAGAATGATGAGATTACTTTGAACAATTATATGCCAACAAACTGGATAACCTTGAAGAAAGGGATAAATTTCTAAAAACAACCTACAAAGCCTAAATTGTAAAGAAACAGGAAGTCTGAATAGACCTACAACTAGTAATGGATCAGTAATCAAAAACCTCCCAATAAGGGAAAGCCTAGGACCAGATGGTTTCACAGGTGAATTCTACAAAACATTTAAAGAACAGTTAATACCAATCCTTCTCAAACTCTTCCAAAAAATTAAAGCGGAGGGAATACATCCAAGCTCACTTTATGAGGCCAGCATTAGCCTCATACCAAAGCCAGACAAAGACAACACAAGAAAAGAAAACTATAGGCCAATATCCCTAATGAAAACACACGTAAGAATCCTCTACAACACACTAACAAATTCCACAGCACATTAAAAGAATCATACACCATGACCAAGTGGGATTTATCCCTGGGATGCAAGGATGGTTCAATATATGTAAATCAATCCATATGACACAACACATTAACAGAATAAAAGAAAAAAAAATGATCACATTAACAGTTGTAGAAAAAACATCTGACAAAATTCTATATCTATTCACAATTTAAAAACAGGAACAAACAAAAACAAAAAGCTCTCAACAAACTAGGAATAGAAGGAAATTACCCCAACATAAAAAAGACCATATATGAAAAACTTGCAGCTAACATAACCTCGATGGTGAAAACCTGAAAGCTCTTCCTCCAGGATCAGGAACAAGGCAAGGATGCCCAATCTTAACAATTCTATTTACCATAGTACTGGAAGTCCTAGCCAGAGCAATATTGAAGAATAAAGACAAAAGCATCTATATTGAAAAGTAAAAAGTAAAATTGACCCTGTTTGCAGATGGCATGATTTTATATATAGATTTAATGTAACCCCTATCGAAATCCCAAAGGCATTTTTGTGGAAATAGAACAATTCTAAAATTCATATGGAGCCACAAAAGACCAAAAACAGCAAAATCAATCTTGAGAATAAAGAACAAAGCTAGAGGCATCATACCTGATTAATAAAAACAACATGGTACTAGCATAAAGACAGACATATAGACCAAGGGAACAGAACATAGAGCCCAGAAATAAATCCACATGTTCCAGGGTATTTCAAAAAGCTCATGGAAGGATTCGTATTATCTTTTAATTCCACTTTTCCACCAACTTTTTGAAGTACCCTCATATATGGTGTCTTAGTCTGCTATAACAAAATACTACGGACTGAGTAGTTTATAAAAACCAGAAACTTACTTTCTCACAGTTCTGGAGGCTGGGAAGTCTAAGATCAAGGCACTGACATCTGGTAAGGGCTGCTCTCTGATTCCACGATGGCCTTGAACACTGCATCCTCCAAAGAAGAAGAATGCCGTGCCCTCACAGGGCAGAAGGGGAAAAAGGGCCAAACTTTCTCCACCGAACCTTCTTATAAGGGCACCTAATCCCACTCATAAGGAAGGAGCCCTCACGGCCTACCCGCCTCTTAAAGGTCTACCTCTTGATACTAACACATTGGCAACACTGGAATTTTTGAAGGCAACTCATTCAAACCATAGCATACTGTCAACTGACCTTTAACAAGTGTGCCAGGAACATATAATGGGAAAAGGATAGTCTCGTCTACAAATAGTGCTGAAAACCTGGACATCTACATGCCAAATAATGAAATTAGACCCTTATCTTACACCATACACAAAAATCAACTCAAAATGGATTAAAGACTTAAAAGTAATTAGCTGAACTTTTAAAACTCCTGGAAGAAAATACATGAGACAAGCTTCATGACATTGGTCTTGGCAATGATTTCATGGTTATGACACTAAAAGCACAGCTAACAAAAACAAACAATGGGACAACATGGAACTAAAAAGCTTTTGATTGGCAAAGGAAACAATCCACAGAGGAAAAAGACAGCTACTGAATGGGAAAAAAAATGCATTTGATAAGGGGTTAATTTCCAAAATATATGAGGAACTCCAATAACTCAATAGTGAAAAAATTAATAACCCAGTTAAAAACTGGGCTATGGACTTAAATTGACATTTCTCCAAAGAAGATATACAAACAGCCAACAGGTACATGAAAAGGTGCTCAACCTCACTAATCACCAGGGAAATGAAGATCAAAATTACAATGAGATATCACTTCACACCTGTGAGAATGACTATTATCAAAAAAATGAAAGACTGGAACCCATGCCTGCTACTCCTGGGAATGCAAAATAGGGCTGCATTCCAGGGAGGGAGGAATGGGAGTTACCAATTAACCAGCATAAAGTTTCAGTCAAGCAAGATGAATAAGCTCTAGAGATCTGCTGTACAACATCATGCCTGTAGTCAACAACAGTGTATTGCACTTTTAATAATTTGTTGAAAGGACAGATCTCATGTTAAGCGTTGTTACCACAATACATTTTTCTTTAAATGCCAATTTTATAAATTAGTTGATCCTTTGGTAAATACTGGCTAACCATAACTTATTTGTAATCATTTAACATTGTTGAGAAAGACACTTTTGCCAGAAACAAAGCACTCAACTTAGGCATTCAATGAAATCTCTCTCCTTTTCTATATTTTTACTTCCCTAAATTTCTGTAATAGTTGATTACATTGCGTAATTACAGCAAGCAGAAGAATGGCATAAACAGATTTGGGAACAAACCTACATCACTTGTTGGGCTGACCAACAGCCCAACAGACTGTAACACACATGCGAGAGCATCCTGGAAAGTCACCTTCAAACTGAGAGTGTCTTAAGAGGTATGGAGCCTACCAGTTAATCAGGTAAGTGTGAGATGGGAAGTGCCTTAGGAGAGCATCTCTGTACTGCACCTTGTGCAAATGTCAAACTACATTTACTACTCAAGATTCGTTCTTCAGTCTGCACATGGTAAGGAATACACCCAAAATCCAGGCTCCACCCACTGGCTCAGCAAGTATTTGAGTAACCTCCCTGGATCAGTATCAAGTGTTGGAGACACAAATAATAACATTAGACAGCGTTTATCACCATTGCCAGTATTGACATTTTGGGCCAAATGTTCTTTGTTGTGGGGCTGTTCTGTGCATTTGTAGGATTAAACATCCTACTACCCATTAAATTCCAATAGCACATCACCCGGGCTGTGACAACCAAATGTCCACTAGGGGGCAAAATTGTTCCTGGTTGAGAACCACCGAGTTAGGAAGGAACAGGAACTTTCAGTTTCTAGTGAACTTTGTTGATCCTTCTCTTCGTTGGGATCTATCAAGGATCAGAAATTCAGAGAAGTAAGTTGTAATAATAGCCAGGACTGGCTACATATTTTATAGGGCTGGGGGCAAAGTGAAAATGCTGGTCACTTGTTCAAAAATTAAGAATTTCAACAGACAACAGAGCATTAAACCAGGACAGGGCCCTTCCTAGTGCAGGGCCATTAAGCCAGCCCTGCGATGGCCACCTAGAGATGGGCAGGGAAGGAGTTATTTAACCGGGGATTCCTTTCACTCGCCACTAAACTGAGAGTCACATGAAGGTCAATTACATCTCAGTAAGTCAAGAAGTTTTAATTTTTCAGCTTCCTAATTTTTCTTTATCTCATTTTTTCACTAATGTTCCCTAAGTTTAGCCAAAAATGTTGTATATAATGGCAAATTAACTTCTCATCTCAATATTTTAAAAATCATATTTTTCAACAGAAAACCTACTAAATTAAATTGTCAGCTCCGATTACAGGACCATGAAATAATTTGTGTTTTATTGGAAACAAGCATGAGGAGTTTATTATACTTTATTAGTAGCATCTGTCTCCTGTCTTTGCTAAAAAAGATATTAATGATGTTCTTTTGCCATTTGGAAACAGATACTCTTTTCTCAAAAATTATCTTTGGCAGTGAATTAATTCTCTAAATTACTCTTGCCACTCACTTGGCAAGTGTTTTAACTCCAGGTGTATAAATTAGCATTGTTTCCAGCATGGTCAAGGAAGATGTAATCATTTATCATAAAATGTCAGAGTATGTGTTGCTTAAAGCCGTCATATTTATATTATCTATTGTGTATGTATGACTACAGTAAACCTAAAATCTAGCTTCTTAAAATATCATCATATTGGTCTTACCTGGTAAATATTTTCAGGACATACTTGACTCTACCTTTTGCCTTTTCCTTTTTCAACATTCTTTGGAATGTAAACTAGCAAGGCAATGATAACTGTGTCACAGGTGAAGTTGCCTCCAAAACATGAGTAGTGAGTTATTACTTTGGATCAGTAATGTTCTAAACAACAAATTATGAACTTCCCAATAAGTGTTTGGAATCCAGTTTCACTATCCCACAGTGGGAAGTGCCACAAAAAGTCACAGTACAGCCGTCAGAGACAACACACCTCTGACACTAGGAATGAATGACAATGCTGTTAGAAATCTTTGGTAGAGACTGTGTGACAGAGGATGTCACTTCTAACTCTGTGCCTTCCAGTTTCTAAGTTCAGATGTGTTGGTAAGAACAATGCCCTCTAAGGACATCCTGTGACCCTTCAGACATAATGAGACACTAATAAAATATGCAGTGACAATAGCTATAGTAAAAAAAAAAAAAGTTTTTAATTTGTAAAATCTAAAGATATATACAGAGCACAGACAGCTTCCAAAAAACCTGTGCAAAGAGGGTAGCCCAAATCATCAAGGAGTTTTACTGATGAAAAAAACCCTGAGTAGAATGAACTCTTTTCTATAAAGGCTGAGTGAGGTCTAAAATTTACAATACATTGGAAAAGGGATGGATTAATGCTCCTTATGAGCAGGGAATCTTACTTACCACCCTCTCCCCCATGTCTAGAGTGTTTAGGTATTCAAAACATATTACTGCATGACTACTTTCACAGAGCTTAGAATATGCCAGGCACTGTACTCACAGCTTTACACATTAAGTCATTCATTCTTCAAAATGATTCTTTGAGAGAAATATAACTAACTGCATATTACAGACAGAAAAACTGAATCATAGGGAGGGCAAGTAAATGGCCTGAAGTTGCACAGCTGCATTTAAAATCCAGACTGTCTGTTTAGAGATGTTATGTAACTCACCAAAGTCACATAGCATCACGGCCAGGCCTTGAACCCACTCAAGTTCGTCTTTCTGCAAAGCTGATCTCGGTATGTTATATAAGAGCTCATTATCCTAAACCTACAATGGTAAGCCACTCAGACACAATATATAATTTACATAATGAAAATAAGTCACTATAATTTCCTTCAAAGCCTTCTTCACTAATGTACAAAACAAAGGATGAGGAATCCACTTTGAATGAGCTCCCATCCACTCTTCGCAATGATGTGGAGCAGCCCTCAGCATGTGATTTTACAGCTGAAGAGACTTAGGGAGAAGGTTAAATTGCCCACATCACATAGACAGCAAATGGTGAAGCTCCTTTTGAAACAAAGTCACATGATTTCAAGATTAATAAGGAGAAAGTATGTTCATTTTCATATATATCTAGAACATATCTACACTCAAACATTATATAACATCATCTTCCTGCATCCTTGTATTTGATCTTATCTAGCAGATTATAAATGCTTCTGGAGACAGGAACATTTGTTTTTAAAAACTTTGTACATCACAATGCATTTAGTACAAAACATGCAAGTAGTAAACTCCACATAAACATGTCAAGTAATTAATGAATATGTATGTCTGGCCCAGAGGAAAGCAAAACTCACCAAAGAACTAATGTGTCTGTATGCTAATTAAGCCAATTAAGTGCAAAGTACAAAACTTTAACATTTGTGGGTATCTCCAGTCCCCACTAAATCACCTATGGAGGGAAACTGTTTATCCCTTCCCTAAAAGGGGAAGATTTTACAACTCATAGAAAACTAGTACGCTGAAAACACCAAGTTGAGAGAAAATTCCTTAAGAATTCCACTAAAATTCCATTTGTATAATTTAAAATCAAGTGTCAGACTCATCTCAGTTTATAAAAGATATTCATAAATTATCACCTTCATATACAAAATAAGACTAATATCATAATGCTATATTAGAGCCAGCCAATTTTTAATCTCATAGATTATAATAAAATTTATGCAAATGACTATTTTGGAAAGGGTGATTTTTCTAAGACAACTGAATTAAGTAATTAGGTAAATACTCCACAAGTCTAAATTAAATATACATCCTGTAGACAAATGTCTATATTGCTGCCGATATAAATTAAGTAATGAAATTACATGAGAGAATCTTTAAAAGGGCTATTTCTCACATTATACCCAAATCTTTTTAATACCTATAATTTATTCTTTTCTGGGTACTCAAGAATATTAGAACAATAACATTCACTGGCCCACTCAAGAGAGGAAACATTTTCCGACATGACTCACAAATGGAGTCTTTTTTCAAAAAATCATCTTCTAATTATCATCTAATCATTTAAATAATCCCAGCATTATTTAAATAGTTAAACTCAAGTTGCTAACTAAAAACATTAGAGCCTCATCTCTTTAACAAAATTTCTTTTGAGTGAATTGACTAAAATAAATTACATCATAGGCAAAGATAAAAAACATAATGATTCCACTACAGTTCAAATAAAATCAAAGATCAATCAACATGATTCTATTTTATAAACAGTGCACATATTAGTATTTCTGCCTCAATAATGAAATGTTTAGCTCCCTAACAACCAGGAACAACCCTCATCCTACTCAATACTTTTATACACTTAATATCAGCAAATTAATCTAGACTGTTTTAAAAGATGAGAAATTTATCCTCTGTAAAATAACTGGGCTAAATAAAATATCTCATTTGACTACTTCCTCTTTGACCTTAATGTGGTACACCTACGTAGATGAGAATACTTTTTATTACTGAGATATAATTCACACACAATAAATTTCACCACTTAAAAGTATACAATTCAATGGTTTTTGTATAGTCACAAGGTTGTGTAAAAATTACCACTAATCCCAGAACATTTTCATTATCCAAAAAAGAAATTCCCACAGCCATCACCTCCCATTCAAGCCTTTAGGCAACCACTAATCTACTTTCTGTCTCTCTTAATGGGCCTATTCTGGCCATTTCATCTAAATGAGCGGCCTTTGTGGCTGGTTTCTTACTATTTAAGCATATTGGAGCACATATCAGTATTTCATTCTTTTTTTTGGCTGAACAACAGTCCATTGTATTGATATGCCACATTTTATTTATCTGTTATTCAGGTGATAAACATCTGGGTTATTTCTATATTGTGCAGTGCTATGAATATGCTGCTATGAACAATCACGTAAAAGTTTTTGTGTGGATACATGATCTTAATTCTCTTGGGTATGTATCTAGGAGTGGAACTGGGGGGTCATATGGTAACTTGCTGTTTAACTCTTAAAAGAACTGCTAAACTGTTTTCCACAGCAAATGAACCATTTTACATCCTCACCAGCAGTGTATGAGGGTTCCAATCTCTCCACATCCTCACCAACACTTGTTATTTTTCATTTTTTAAATTACAGTTATCCCAGTGGTGCGTAGCAGTTTCTTATTATGGCTTTGATTTGCATTTCCTTAAGTACTAACGATGTTGGGCATCTTTCCATGTGCTTATTGGCCATTTGTGTATCTTCTTTGGAAAGGGTCTATTCAAATCCTTTGCCCATTTTTTAAATTGAGTTGTTTGCCTTTTTATTGTTTAATTGTAAGAATTATTTATATATTCTGCATACTAGACCCTTGTGGGACTGTGAGCATAACTGACTCCATCTTAGGCCCTTCCCATAAAGTTATACAGTAACAAAAGTAGTTAGAACAACAGATAGGAACAACCTGCTGATTGTGAAGAAGGAAAGATTAAGTACTGGTGTGACATTAAGCCAGCCTGGCCACCTGCATCAACATTTGGAACTAGTTACATTAAGCTTGTTTAAGAACTGCTTATATAAACCTGAGCCCGGCCTCGCAATAGTGTGAAGTTTGTCATATGCCTTTGTGTTGTCATCTACCTAACCCATTACTCTGTAACTTACCCTGTAATAAAGTTCTCTGTTTTATCGCATGGAATGGTCTATTTCGTTGTTTGGCCTCAAAATACATTTCCAGTTAGGTGGACAATCTGTCCTTGGTATACCTTCAAACAATTCTTATCAGATATATGATTTGCAAATATTTTCTCCCATTCTGGAGGTTGTCTTTTCACTTTTTGACAGTGTCCTTTGACATACAAAACTTTAAGGTTTTTTTTTTTTGTCCTTTTTGAGACCAGCCGCACCGCACTCAGCTAGTGAGCGCTGTGAGCGCACTGGTCATCCTTATATAGGATCCGAACCCATGGCAGGGAGCGCTGCTGCACTCCTAGCGCCGCACTCTCCCGAGTGCGCCACGGGCTCGGCCCCAAAACTTTAAGTTTTGATGAAGTCCAATTTATCTACTTTTTCTTTTGTTGCCTGTGTTTTTTGCTATCATATCCAAGAAATTATGACCAAATCCAGTGTCCTAAAGGTATTTCCCTATGTTTTCTTCTAAGAGTTTTATAGTTTTAGCTCTTCCATATACATTTTTGATCAATTTGAGTTAACTTTTGTATGTGGTGTAAGGTAAAGATCCAACTTCTTTTTTTTGTATGTAAATATCCAGTTGTCCCAACATCACTTGTTAAAAAAGACTATTCCTTTCCCCATTGAATGGTCTTAGCACCCTTTTTTTTTTTTTTTGTCTTTTGTCTTTTTCCGTGTCCGGCAACGGATCGCAACCCTCAGTGTTGCCCCCGTACCGGACCGGGGACCGGCAACGGGATCGCAACCCTTGGCGTTGCTCCCGCGCCTCGCTCAACCAGTGAGCGGGAACCAGTCCGTATGTGGGATCCTAACCCTCGGGCGGGAGCGCCGCCGCGCTTCCCAAGCGGCGCACTTATCCAGTGCGCCACCGGGCCGGCCCTTAGCACCCATTTTTGAAAACCAACTGACCATGGATTTATAGGTTTATTCTGTTCTCCTGTTTCTATTCTTTTTTTTTTTTCCTTTTTGTCTTTTTTCGTGACCAGTAACGGGATCGCAACCCTCGGTGTCGCGCCCGTACCGCGACCGGCAACGGGATCGCAACCCTCGGTGTCATGCCTGCACCGCACTCAACCAGTAAGCGGACCGGTCTCTATATGGGATCCGAACCCTCGGCGGGAGCACCGCCACACTCCCAAGCGCCGCACTCTACCGAGTGCGCCACCGGGCCGGCCCTCTATTCTTTTTTGTGTGTGTGTGACTGGTAAGGGGATCATAACCCTTGGCGTGGTGTCGCCCGTACCGCGCTCAGCCAGTGAGCGCACCGGCCATCCCTATATAGGATCTGAACTGGCGGCCTTGGTGTTCCCGGCACCACTGTGCTCCCAGTGCCGCATTCTCCCGATTGAGCCACGGGGCCGGCCCCTGTTTCTATTTTATTGATTCATAATATCTAATGTCAGTACTACATTGTTTTGATCACTGTAGCTTTGTAATAACTTTTCATAAAGAAATGTAAATTCTCCAGCTGTGTTCTTTTTCAAGATTGTTTCGTTTATTGAGTACTTTGCATTTTGGAATGAAATTAAGAATCAGCTTGTTAATTTTTTTCAAAAAAGGAAGCTGTAATTTTCATAAGGATTTCACTGAACATGTATATCATTTGGGAGGTATATTAACAATATTAAGTCTTCCAATTTATGAACATGGGGGTGGTCCTTCCATTTATTTAGGTCTTTGATTTCTTTCAACAATGTTTTGTTTTCAATGTACAAGTCTTGTACTTCATTATCATTAAGATCTGACATTTAAGGAGAAGCTAATAATACCTAAACCCTTGTTTAAATTATGTCAGTGAAATAAAACTTCATTTAAAGAATGAAAATAATCTATAACCTACCCTTTATTTAAAGTAAAACAAATACTAGGAATCAGGATTTTTAGAGTTGGAGCCAACACTAGGAGTACAGAGACGTGTAAAACACAGTACCCTTCCTGGACAGAGAATGTATGGGTGTAAGTGTGATGAACTGTAGCATAAGAGGAATGAACAGACTTTTTTTAAAAAAGAGATCTCAATCCCACACCACAGTATGAAGCACTTAGTCTCATTTAATTTACAGTTGGAGAAACTGAAGCTCCATAAAAGTTATATGATATAATTAAGGTAACATAGCTAATTAGTACAGAGCTGGAACTACAATTTGTACTAAAATTTAAAAGAAAGAATACTTCAATACAATGTAAAAGTTATCCTCTGGCTTGGCTCCTCAGCTGTCATTTATCACAGTTTGTCATGTATTAGATATTAATATTTACAAGTACAGTACTAAGCTATAGAGAAATAATGACAAACAAGACCAAGACTCCCTGCCTTCATGTAGCTTACATTTTTTTGCCTTTGTTTTTTCTCAATCAGAGGTGTTTCTGGTGTTGAAAATGCACCTTTCTAAAAGTTGTTCATAGTTTTGTTGTAAAAATACTCCTGAACCCTTCTATCTAATGGAATCCCTTAGCAGGGCAAGTCACTAACCCCAAGATCCTGTCAATAGTTAGGTCTCCGGCCAGCATCCCGGAGCGGCTTACTATTCACTTTGCAGGCAGAACTGCTAAATACCAATTTGCCCTTGGAATAAAACTAAAGGCAAACGTGTTTCTGAATTAGGATTCTACTTCTCCTTATTCTTCATGTACATATTTCTGCTTGTCAACATCTGCTTGGAGAATCACTCCTCAATTCTCAGTTTGTGGTGGTGGTGGTTTTGAACGGGTATGACTAACGAGCAGTAAAGCCTCGTCACAGTGATTGGTTCAGAAGTTGGCACATGAAGTAGGTGGTCCATAAGAGCCATGATCTGAAATTTCCATGGGAAATATCAGGAGGGGAGTGCTAGAGTGCCATTAGTGCTGCTAAATAGTAGAATTTAATGAAAAACTAAAACTGTTGATAGTCATCTTTGCCAGCATAAGGGGACAGCTAAGCTGAGAAGAAAGCCAACATATTTATGCATACACTAACATAAATCTGAGACACTGAAGGAACTTTTAACTTGCATAAGATAAACCACCCCCCCCTTTTAAATTTAAGCTACTTTGAGCTGTTTCCAGAATGTAATCCGAAAGCGTCCTGATCAATGTGTTCTCTTAAAATTAAATGCTTCGTCAAATAATTACAAATAATTGCTGAGCTCCAAGCACTTTCCCTAGGCTCTGGTATACTGTGGTAAATAATTACTTAAGTAATAAATATTTAACATAGACCACTTCCATGATCAGGCCTCCAACTACCTCTCAAAACTCATCTCCTACTGCTTTCCCCTCCTTTACTCCATGCCAGTCACATCGGCTACCTCAAGCAAACCAAGCACAACCTCACTTCAGGGACCTGCATTTGCTGGTGCCTCTCTTGGACCTTCCTTTCTGGAGATATATGCATGGTTCCCTTCCTTACTTCCTCAGCTCTCTGCTCAGAGGGAATCTCCTCAAAAAGGCCACTCCTTACCTTTCCAACCCCAGGCTCCTCACACTCTCTACCCCAGTGCCCTCTTTCCCCATCACTTATTGCTCCTTGGTATGTTACATACTCCTTTGCTGTCTATGATCCTTCACCAGAATGTAGATCCATGAGTTGAGACTTTTTCCATGGTCACTGTCATATCTTTGCACTGAGAACAAAGTCTGCCATGTCGTAGATGTTCAATTAGTTGTTAAATGAATTAATGAATGTAAGGAAAGTTCTGCTGCCATTGGACATGCAAGTTTGCAACTTACTGTTCCAATTTCATCAGCTCTTCTAACTTTAAAATACACAAGGCATAGCAGACTTGTTATAAAAGATTCACATAATCATTTCTTTATAAAAGTTAGCAAGAATTTTGGCATTATATATATTTTGGTAAACTATTTTGTGAGGTAATTATTTGTGAAGTTTTACTTCTTTTTGGAAAATGATTATATGTACTAAACTTGCCTCTTTCAAGTTTTCAAGAGACACACTAGGCTTTGAGTAATAAAATGTAGTAAACAAACCATCCTTTCTATCTTACTTAAAGCCTTTTGATTTATTGGCTAAATATTATTCATTGATTAAATGAATCATTAAAAGAAACAAATCACATGACGAACTACATCACTAATATACTGAAAAGCATAAACTATATCTGAATCAATGTAATTACTTTCAAAGGCTTTCAACATTCCTCCAGAACAATCTCAATTTTATTAGCAATAGCTAACAGTATCTTGTTTATTTCTTTGGTTAGTTAGTAATTATCTCTCTTAGCGTGAACTAAGCTCCATCAGAAGCTTATCTATTTGGTTTATGTGTGAAAGGCCACAGAGCATGTGGTTAAGAGACAATTGTTTGCATTAAATCCTGGCTCTGACACTTACCAGCTGTGTGTTTTTAGGGAAATTACTTAATCCCTCTGAGTCTGTTTCATTATCTGTGAAATGGGCATCCTAATAGTATTTACCTCAGTTGTTATGGGGATTATATTATTTACACATATAATGGGGCTTAGAATAGTATCTGGCATATACTAGGTTCCTGGAAAAACAAAATGAAAGATAATACAAATCTTCCCATGAACTTTTTAAAGTGCCCTCAGAAAAAGTGCTCAATAGATATTAGCTATTATTGTAAAACCTGGTATCCCAGTACCTAGCCCAGTGCCTGACAGAAAAAAAAAAAAAAAAAAAAAAAAAATCTTATCGATGAATGAATTATGTAGCCAAATATGGTAGAACTGTAAACAAATAAATTTGTACTTGGTATAGAAGAGAGATTCATTTTGTTCAATTCCAACTATTAAAAGGATATGATTACAATTCAAGAAAAATTGTCAAAAAAAAAAAAACTAGCCTGTGTCTCTGCATAAACAAATATACTATGTGTGTAAAACTGTAATGAAATGAACAATTTTCAAAGCAAGTCTTAAAGCATGAAAATAAAAAATGCTGTTATTATTGTGTAAAAATCTTAAAATCATTCAAACACAGGGTAAGGACTAAGAATATGCATTAAGTATATGAAGTCATAAGAGTTTGAATTCTGAATTTGGCCACTTATTGCCAAGGAGACCTATGCAATTTACTTGAGGCTTTCTAAGCCTCATTTTTCTCATTTCTAAAATAGTATAATAACAATGATAACTATTTCACAGATTTTTGTAGAATTAAAAGATATACTAATACCATGTAAAGTGCTATCCACAGTGCACGGCACATAGAGAATTCTCAAAGTGATCATTCTTTTATTTCAAACTGCTAACATTAACTAAAATCAGAAAACTCCTATGATTGTTTTTCAAGCTTTTTAGGAGCAATAAGACTTCAGATGATATTATTCCTTTCTGCTGCCAGCAATGTCACCAGCTGTAAGATGCTGTATGAGGATACAGAACTTATAATTATAAAACATATTCCATCTGAGGATACAGAACTTATAATTCTAAAACGTGCTGTTGAAAAAAACACTACTCTAGAAAATTGAAGGTACTTTTAGCAGGGCCACTAAGCACAAGATAAAAAAAATCTACAGAATTATATGAATGATGCCAACTGTATTTCAGTAATTCTCAAAAATGAACAGAAACTTTTTGATAAGCTGTTTCAAAAAGTAAAATTAAAATATTTTTCACAGAACATTTTTGAGGAATATGTTTCCAGTTACTTCCTGAAGTAGGTATGTCCAAATATAAACTGGCTAATGAGAGTAGCAACAACAAAACAAACACCAAATTTCACATCTGTGATTCTGACTACAACTCTGTGGTCAAGACAGTCATTTGTTCTGAAAGTTGTTGAAGCCACTGCAGCCACAGCTGGTGAAAATATACTTGGATTTCACAGACTCACCTTTTATAACAGAGGGAAATTCTACCACATCTTGAAGTGTGCATATCTATAGTAGGGCTCTAATCTGATTAGTCTATTCTCCATAATTATAAAAGAAAGCCTAATGCATCAATTTGTAAGTGGTAGTTCCAAGATTCGGATATTAACAAGCATCTGCTTTACAACTAATTCTAAGATAATAAATCATATGAGATTTTATAACATATTCGAAATTTCATTGTACTTATAAATCTTTGGCCTCAAAGTAAGTTTTTTAATTGGACCCAATACATCCACATTACAAGCAGTTTTGGTAAAAATTCAGTGAGACTTTAAACATATCCATCTGCCCAGAACCAGGGTCATGCAAGAAATAATCATCGTGCACTGAATTACATCTCCTTCTCAGCAATCATACTTCCTCAGGGCTCCTCTTGACTCAGTAACACAGAAGGAAGACGTCTCATGTAAAAACTCCATTTCCTCCTCCAGATCTCAGGGGTCAAAGATCAGATATCACCATCCACTCTTCCCACGTGAACAGAAAGAGACATGAATAGAAGTCAGAGAAATACTTATTAAGTACCTTGCGAATGCAAGGCAGTGACTGTATCTGGTGGTCGGTATACAAAGATAAGTAAGCTAACAGGCTAGTGGAGGTAGGGACGTGCAAATCTAATGCTGACTGCCACAGAGATGCAACCGAGGTGCTCAGGGCATAGAGAAAAGGAAGGCACCTTGCCTTCTCATATTCTGAGATAAGACTCACTCCACCCTCCCTTGTGACTTGACTCCCTTGTTTACTTGCTCTATAAAACCCCAGGATCTCTCCCTCTTCTTTGAGAAGTTCTTCATTAACAAACCTTCTCCCTTTTGCAATAGACTGAATAAAATCATCTCCTTAATTGTCCAGTAAATTTTATCTTTCACCAAGTATATGATCTTGCTTTGATTACAATCCAAGGAAAGGGAGCTACAGTTTCCATTTATGTGTGAACAAGGGGGATCAAGCTGTTTTGATAGGGCAGTCAGTCACGGCATCAGATGATGAGAGACCCCGCTCTCACAGTAGAAACGTGCCTCTCTGGAGGCCCCACCAGATCAAATGTGACACAGTGTGTTTGGATGAAACTGTTAGGCTGTGACAAATGCAGAAATTACTGTGGCCACGCTTCTAAGAAAACAACATGCTCTGAGCAGTGGTCTTATAAAAGTCTATTGCTTCAATTACCCACAGGCTTCCCTGCAATACAATCTTATATGTTCTTCTGTTACTACACACCACGTGCACACTTGCACACAGATGCACATGTCTACAGCATCACCACCTGCACAGAAACCAAAGGAGACGTACCCACTAGTAAACACCATACTGAAGAGGCTTCACCACACATTTTTGTAAGAAGAATCCCCAAATTAGTACTAAGAGTAAAAACAGAGGAAACTGATAAAACAGACATACATAATGATAAGTTAAAAGTCAGAAAAATATAGCCCATACACCAAATCTGGCCCATTTCCTGTTTTTATAAATGATAAAACATAACAGGCGCAGAATAATAAACTTTGTGTTTTATTATAACAAAGCCACACTCATTGCTTATCTATTGTTTATGGCTACCTCTGTACTTCAAGAGCAGAGATAAGCAGTTACAACAAAGACCAAATGGCCACAAAGACATGTATTTAACTATCCCGCCCTTTACAGAAAAAGTTTGCCTGCCGACCCCTAAGATAAAACATCAAAATTAATGCCTCACTACCAACAAAGATAACCGCCCCAAACCTACTATACTAAAAGCACAATTAAAACATCACTACTACTACCTTCTCATTAGTTCTTTCTTTTGGATGAAACATGATTTTTCCTAATTTGTAGACTTTCCACTCATATGCAACACAATAAAAATAATACCAGCATCCATTGGACTAAGCAGAAAGAAAAACTTAAGCACTTCTATTTCAGGCTTTTCCAAAAAAGATTGTGAATTTAACTGAAAAATGAATTGTGTTAAATTTACTAATGCAGAATTGTATCAAAAGGCTTTTCTTAGCACGGAGAAAACCCCTAATATGTTACTATTTCTCAAATTTAATATAATTCTTTTCGTGAGACGATAATGACATTTTCTTTGCAGGGTTCACTGACTGGATTAAATATTCAAGCTCAGGAAATTTGAACCACCTCCTGGTACGACTCCACCCCACCCTCCTCAGATCCAACCCAGGTCACTTCCTCTCAGCCCTGGGAGTCAGAAGGCACTCAGCCAAAGGTGAATGCTGCTTCCACTCTCCTTGGCCTGCTGATGGAGTCTGGGCTCTAGTGAAATAAACCTGGGGAGATAAATCAAAACCAGATTGTAAAGCAAGTTTAATAACAACTCAAGGAATGTGTTTCTGAAGAGGAGAGGGCCATGATCCTGCCTGTGTGTTGTGACAATAACTCTGGAGGCCACGGAAAAATTGGGTGGACAGGGGAGATACAAAAAGCAAGAAGAGCTGAAGACACTGTTACCCAGGCAGACAGGAGGAAGCCCAGAGATGTAACCCAAGCCGATGACAGCAAGAATGAACAGGAAACACACAGGAAATACCCTCTCAAGGTGGAAACAACTGAACTAAATTATTTGTCCACTGATTTTGAAGATCAGTGATTGTCTTCTTTCTATTTTTTACAGTTGTTTGTATTCTTTCCTTTTAGAAAAGGAGTACATTCTTAAGGAAATTTGATGGGTTCTAAGCTCCTTAAGAGCAAGGACCACACCTTCTATCTTTTTTCCAAACCGCATAGCACAGATGTGGCGTGGGATGCAGGGCTAGCTGCGTGGAAGGGGAAGGGACTTGGGAGCTGGCCAGTGGGGTCAGATCCTGCCTCTTCCACCTCCTAGATGTCTTCCCTAACAGCCCTCCATTTTCTGCATACAAGATGGATCACAATGAGAGAACAAGCGAGCAAGAGAGAGGATGTGCGTTTGTGTGTGTGTAACATTTACAGAAATAAGCATTCAGTAAATAGTAATTGTTACTAGTATTTTCACGCTAGTATTATTCATATATGAATCATGAATGTTCAGACAGTACTACAAAAAGTCTCTGCTTTCATACAAATTTGGTCCACCCTCTCTTTAGGGAAGAACAGTTATTGAGTTAGGTTCTCTAACAAAATTATTTTGAAGGTTTATTTTATTCTAAGAGATGTGCAGTGGGAGTCATTTTCAAGGAAGTACCTTGAAAAATTCAGGGAGGAAAAACTTATACTGAAGATGTGAGACATCTATACAGCAACTGATTATAGTTCTAGCTTCTATAAACCTAATAATTTTCTTCTCACTCTATCCTGCCAAGTATACACCTCCTTATCGAAGACTACAACATTTCAGTGAACCAGGTGCTAATAAGTAAGTTAACTGAAATATGCATCTATGCTAAGGTATTCAGTTAAGTTATTGATTCAAAATATTGCTCAGTTGGTAGACTGAGGGTTTACAGGGTCTCAGGCAGAGTGGTTAACAGAAGGAGAAAAATTAATAACATTTGACCACTCTATCTTCCAACTACAAACCCAATTTAAAATATGAGGGAAAAAACTGAGAGTGATTACTTTGATTTTTGAGAAACATTCGTGAAGATTTCTTCTGACATTTGTGAATAGCTAAGTTTCTTCAGCTAGTACATGACACAGCCATTAATATTCTGATTGCAGAGCCCATCAATGAAACTGTCCTGCTACCACTAAAATGTCCCAACACTAAAGAGTGGTCCATATGCTTTCTTCCCCTTTGAGGTGGAAAAAATTGGGTTTTCTTCAGGATCTTCCTCTAACCTTCTCCAAAGACTAGGTAACCTTTAAAGGGCACAGCAATTTGTCTTGTCTTGAGGGGAAAAAAAAAATCTCCAGGCCATGGTTTTATTTACAAAGCAGACTATCACCTGTACTGAATGATGGATTTAATGTTAAGTTGCAAATGAACTACCCTGAAGCAGCAACTCAGAAATTATATATTCTTTTAAAATATATTATATATTCTTTTAAAATGCCTTGTGGGATTTTTCGCTCATTTAATAATATTACAGAGCATTATAAAACAGAATGAGTTGGGGAAAAAGAAATCTTTGACACAGTCAAAATTCTTTCAGCATGGATTTTTTTTATGAGACACAGATTTAAGTACATCTTAACAAAAAACCAGAAATATAGAACTTGAAGTATTACCTATCGACTTACTAAGACAACCTGGATTTTCAATATAAATTAAGGAAAATGGCTCGAAAGCCTACAAGTAATCTGAAAAATGTTTCCTTCTCTCATGAGTATGCTGAGCGGAAAATCTCTGCTGTTCTTTATCCTCATGTAAAAAGAGAGTCAGTGACATTTTAACGTAAAATCCAAGGACTATTCCAATTCTGTTTAAGATTGTACAAGTACTCTGGGGTTAGAAAAATCAATGGCAACCTTTATTAAAAACCATATCGAATGAAATAGAGTTTCTTTTAAAAACCTCAGCATGCCTAAGAAAATAAGTTTTACTAAAAACTGAATAGATTTGTATATTGTTTTAATAGTCCTTCGGCTTACTGCTTAACACAAGGATAGAAAATTAAAACAGTTTTTTACTTGAACTTCTGCTTTAATCTACTGTCTACCATGTTAGATATGTATAATAGACTAACACTTTGCCAATTTTTGCAATCTTGCAACAACTTCTATAACATTAGATATAGATGTTTTCTTTGCCAACATTCAGAAAATTGTGGGTCATCTCACCAAGAAACAATTTATCAATATCTACTTCAAGTTCATCCAGTAAACGACATATGTTTGCTTTAAGTCAGACAACAGTATACCACTATGAAAAAAATACAAGCACACTACCAAAAGTATTGGGGGAAATATTTTGAAAATATCACAGTGCAGCAGATGTCAATTGCAATGAGCTTGCACCTGCAATGTCATTATGCTGGAACTGGATTTCTAAAGACACATGCTGAAGGATTTCTATCAAAATACGATAAATATTTACCTTCTCTGACCTCTCTACAGAACATGATTTGCTGAAATGTCTACAGGCAATATTAATTCGCAGAAAAAGAAAATGACTTATGAGGAGATAAGACTTGATCGCCTAATTGCAAAATTACTGGAGGGGGAAAAAAAAAAGAGAGATGCAGTTATCCTTTCCTGTATACGACAGATACGATCCCCAAAGAGCAGGAGGTAAATCAAATCATGTTCTAAAATGAACTCACAGGAGGATCCTGAATAAATTCTCCTCCCTACAACACTCTTCCTTTTCAGGCTAGAGATTAAAACTCCCATCAAAGGCAAGGCACAGAGCCAACAATCTCCCATATTACTGAGTTTGTCAGATGATAAAATTAACTAATGCAAATCTTCCTGGCTTGCGTGTTTTTGCATAGATTATACAGCACATAGGTAACCTGAATGCCCTATGACAGTGACTAGCACCCAATAGGCCTGGACCTAATCTCAATCTGAAACATCATATGGAGCCTCTGGGTTGCTACTTCCTATATCTGCCTAAATATTAAGATTTTTAGTGACCAAAGGCAGGGCCAGCTTTCTAGCTGGTATTCTTCTACTCAATTAATCTATTTTTGGAAGTATCTATGATCTAGGTAATAATAGCTGTAAAAAAACTTTTTAATATATAATTTTTTTTAAATGTGGGATACACAAAAAAGCTATTTTCCTTTAAGGGGAAAAAAGCCCATACACATTTTTAGGTTCCCTGGTTTGAACATGTCCTATAAGTAAGCAGATCTGTAAAAGGCTTGCCTCGCTGCCCCAGGTCTGCAGTCAGCATCTCCCCAGCCTTCCTCCCTTCACTCAGTCTGTTGCTGCACTGAAGCTGTCCTGACAACCTCATCCTCCCTAACCCCACAGCTGCTGCATTCTCTGGCTTTGTACAGTGGTTCTAACACCACCATTTATATGGTTCTCTAGAGAGAGAAAGCTTTCTTTGTTCATATTTTCCCTCCAACGATCCTGTCATAATTCCACAGTCCAGAGTAGAGAAGAGTAAGACAGAGATGGGGCCTTCTTTGAGACCTTCCCTAAGCCCTGCCTGTCGGGCTCCTAGAGCAGGGCAGAGGGGTTTCCTCTGCTAACATACGGCCACAGCAACCTTTCCTTTCCTCTCACCTCATCCCAGGATTCACTGTTGTTCTCTGGTGCAGGATAAAAAAATGAAGTTAACTAAGTGCTATCAAACAAGGTGGTATACAGCATGTGAATACGCAACTCTCATTTCTAGATCCTTCTCTAAGATTACATTTGGAAGAATCCTGTCTCTTTGTTGGTTGATTTTACTTTCCTTGTTGTGGGAGACAATTAACTGTTTTGAACTAAAGCTCCTGACAAAGACTCCTTAGCTTCTATATGCCCAATAAATTATGATGACCACGCATCTCTAGTGCTATGGGCAGACCCTACTTCTAGTACCTTGCTAATGGATTTGCCCAAGAGAAAATTCCAAACTCTTTATGTTTGTCAAACTGAAGGACGTATATTCCATGGGAGGTACACAAAAGAGTGATGGAGTACATACAGCCAGCAAATAAACACTGTAGATACTTAGAAAAAGGCAACTTTAGAGTCAAGTAAAACAGTTATATTATGAAATAATGCAATTTCAGTTAATGTCTACGATAATGCAGAAAAATTCAAATAAATATTAAGCTTTCTTTAGCTGCCTCCTGCTATATACCCAGGCCCCAAAGGGCCTGCCTGTTCACTCACTTTTGAAGCTAAGCATTAGAGTTTGCCAGTCATTGCCTTAAGAAATTACCTAGGTCTCTCTCAGGTTTCTATCTCTATTGTATGAGTCATGACTCTATTACACATCTATGCAACATGAAATAAACTAGAAAAACAAAACATAAGAGATATATGACAAAATGATAGGAATATTGATATTACTTCATATTCAAGTTTGCTTTCAATCCTGAAAGTAGTAATTGTGTCCTTAGTAATTTAAAGCTTAGGCCTAGCAGCCTGGGATAAATAAAGATATATAAGTTCCTACAGCAATTCCTTAAAATCTGGTACATGTACACTTTACAGCTATTATCAAAACTAACAAAGAAAACTAATCTGGTCCGCTTAATGATACATATAATTTTGCACTTGCTGTTTCCTCTGCCTGGAACACTTCTCTCCAGTTCTTCCTATCGCTGATTCCTTCTCACCCTTCACATTCACCTCTTCAGAGAGGCTTTTCCTAACCATCCCATCTGTACTTGATCTTAGCCAAAAGGCTGAGAAGTGATTAACTAACCATCTCATCCAATGTAGTCCCTATTCAGTCCCTCTATAAGTATTTTATTATCCTGTTTATTTCTTTCAAAGCAATAACCATAATTTTTAGTTATCTGGTAATTATTTACTCTTTTATTTATCACTTGTGTACCTCCTCCCAACAAAATGGACGAGTATGTTGTTTGTCTTATTTATTACCATATCCCCACCTCTAGTGAACGTCACTCAATAAATACATTTGAATGAAAGTCTGTTGCACTGCACTTAAAAGTACGGAGCAGGCATTTCTCACAGACTTTTAAAACTCTAAAAAAACCTCTAAAAAAAATTTAGACCTTGGGACTATTAAAACCTGGCTTTCTTTTCTTATAAACCTGAAGAGAAACTGAGGCTCAGAGACTCTCCCCAGATCCTTTCAGGATTATAAATTTGAAGTGGAGCCAGGAATAGTCTTCCATCGTCCCGTCTCCCACTCCAGGGAGCTTTCCAAACCAAGCTGTTGTTTCTTCTAGTCTCACTTTATTATTCCTACAGGATGCATAAACAGTGTTAAACATGTGTGAAAGCCAAATGTTTGCTTCTTTTTCCATAAACGGCCTTACAGTTGTTGCTTTGCCAGTTACAGTACAGAAACCGCACAAGACACTGTATGCCACGTGCTAAAGAGATGGAATCCCATTACAATCCAATCCTGCTCCACGGTGTGGCCTCACCTCTGCTGTTGACAAGGCCAGAGCAACTGCCATATTCACAACACAAAGTGTGGTTTTAAACCAGGAGAAGTAAACGCTATATGCACTGAAGTCTCACAAATCCATAAGCTAATGTAGCTAATACTTGCACACACTTCAGCAGCTATGCATTTTTTCCTCAAAGAGGTCAAGTTTAAATTCAAGTGACCAAGAGAAAAACATTCTATGAAAAGAGAAGGATTGCATAAGCAAATACATGGTGGCTTAGTTTCCTGTTGACTGTCATAGCTTGCTCACAGTCAAGAGGTAACTAAGCCACCATGTCTGAAAAAACATTCCTCCTTACAAGAAATAAGGTATCTTGAACAACTATTTAAATTTCTTTCTAACCTTCTGGACGATCTGAATATGTTGCGGTGGCTAGGTTCTCCCCTCCACGCAGCTGCGCTCTACTGCCCCACAGTTCCTAGGCCTGAGGCCATGGCTCCAAATTCACCTCCCCAGGATCCATGGACAGACGAACATGCCATTCTCTTACCCTCCAACACAATGGCCTCATCTTTCCTGAGCCAAGACATTTTTATTACTTTAAAGTTAACTGTTTCTTCTTGTGTATTTGTCCATCTAGCCTATCATTCTTGAATGCAGAGACAGAGGGCCAAGACCATGTCAGTTTGTTAATACAAGTCCCTCCACTGGTCTCTGTTTTACAACTAAACTAACAGAGTCATGTTCCTGGACATTCAATGCTGATATAAAATTCATATTTCTGCAGATTATGTTTTCACTGTGGTCAAGTTTCTTAATCATAAAAATGAAGCCCAAAGTCACTGATGCCATGTAACACTGGAAAATCGGTCTGCATGCATTCATGCCATGAAGCTCTTAACTCTGTACTTTTAAAAAAGAACAAGAGATTAATTTTTAAGCAAGATGACAGTATTTCAAATAATACAAACCCCAAGAGAAATAAATTATTAATGCCATTAGCTCCGCAATTTAGAATATTTACCCAATCGTGAGAAAAATGTTATTAGGATTTAGTGGATAACATTATATTTTTTAAAAGCTGTACCAAATGTATATATAAAGCAATACTGAGAAATAGGGAAATATTGTATTTATACCCAAGAAATGGTGCATTATTTAGCTCCCAAAGACCTCTAATAAAAACTAAAGGAGACGTAGATGACTGCAGTCCTATGTGCCTCAAATTTCTAAAAGGTCCCTTTAATTATAGTCATAAATAGTCAAAAAACTCAAATAGTGTGCATCGTCAACAATTGCATGGCAGACAGACATTTCTAGTGACATTTTTAAAAAATTCAGACATTTTTAAGCAGTCAAAATGAAGCTATGTGCTTACTGCTTTGTAGTAAAATCAGAGATACACTTACCCTTTACATGAATAAAAAATAAATTCTAGATAGTATTTAACTATTCTAAGACTCTGAAAAGTTTTTCCACTCTTACATTAGCACATGGGTTTCAAGTGCACTGATTACTACAAAAACAAACTCCTATTCCATTCAAGCTACTGTCGAGAGGAATTTAGACAGCAGCGTAAAAAGTTATTTGTGATTTAAATGGACATTTTAAAATAGTACTTTTTAAAAATAACACAATATTAACTCACTAAAAGTAAATTATTTTGCTAAAGCAAAATTCTCTTTAATCTTTGCACTGATGTGTTACTCTGGAAATGCTAACATTGCCAGACATACGCAGATGCTCGAAGTGTTTAAAAATGACTTTCACATAGAACGGGCTCACAATTAGTTGGGGCTTTGGTCTCAGCAAGAAAGTAACAGCATCACACTATTGTGCTGCATACATATAAAGTCAAGTCCAGCCATATGTGGTTAAAACAGTGACCAGCTTCTGCATAGTGTTCATTCTATTATTTCAGGAAGGCAACAATGTTCCACAGAAATGGTAGGAGATGTGCGGACAGACTCTCAAACATTTGTGTATGACATACATCAATAAAGGGTTGTATGTGTTTAGCATTTTTTCAAATATGAAAAATAACTTGCCTAATATAAATTAGTGTCTCCATTTAAGCTACCAATTAATACAGAGGACAAAAAAAGGTCATGAGGAAACAAGACCAATTTGGGAAATGTGAACTGACCTGGCTGTTGTTGAAACAAAGTATTTTGAAATGTCTGCTTTTTTCTCATCATTTACACCCTGCAAATTGCTTACCCTAGTCAGACTGTGAAGATTATATATCCTGCCTGGGAATTATTTGTAAATCTCTACATGATTTCTTCTCCAAAAATAAATTCATCAACAAAAATTAACTACAAATTTTCTTCCTTGGTTTTCTGACATGGTGAAACTTGGGATTAGACACCTAATTAAACATTTTAATGAAAACAGGGAAACAAAATTATTCCCAAACTAGTATATGAAGGTGTTGATATTCTTTATAAAAATTAGCATAGAAATTAATGTAACACATGTAAATAAGGAATTTAATTTTTTACTAAGGTTATTTTTTGGACAACAGTTCACACTATGACTTTTTAATTTAATATGGAAGATCAGGGCCGGCCCTGTGGCGCACTCGGGAGAGTGCGGCGCTGGGAGTGCAGTGTCGCTCCCACCGCAGGTTCAGATCCTATATAGGAATGGCCGGTGCACTCACTGGCTGAGCGCGGTGCGGGCGACACCAAGCCAAGGGTTGCGATCCCCTTACCGGTCACGAAAAAAGACACACACACAAAAAATATATGGAAGATCAATAATGCATATATATATTTTATGCCTGAGATATTTATATATAAATACACACTTAAAAAATAAACACACATACAAAATGTTGACAACTAAGTCAAGTATATCTAATTTAGAAAGAATAAAAGAAATTATACAAATATAAGAATAGTAATTATGTGAGGATACTAGAATTATGGGGGTATTTTCCTTCAATTTTTATAGCCTTATTATATTACTTTTGAAATTAGAATATATTTATTTTAGTTTGCTTATATGCATAAAATCATGACATCACTTAGAGATATTAAATAATACTAAAATATAATTTCTAAATAAAACAATTATATCGTTTTAAAATTCAAAGAAGTATAAAATCCACATACCTGAGCCAACCTCTTTTTCCTCTTCTTCAATGTTGTTTTTGATGCTATCATATTCCTCATCGATGGTCTGGTTACCACGCATCTGAGATAAAATTCTACGGGCCTTCTGAGTCTGTCCTTTCTGAATAAGCCATCTTGGACTTTCAGGCAAAAAGAGAAAGCCAAAAAACTGTATAACTGCTGGAATTGCTGCGAGTCCCAACATGTACCTGCAATAAGAATCCACATTTTTTGTAAAATCTGGTCTGACTAGAACTGAGTATATGCTCACCACATATTTTTGTGTCTGTGCTGATCAAAATACCTCTTGGTAAACTTGTCAGAATTATTTTTTTATTATGTGTGTGTGTGTTTGCCACCAGAAAAAAGTATATTTTTATGCTATACTGAAAATTGAAAAATGAGAAAAATCTAATACTCCTTTATCTCTCACACAAATTATAATGAAAAAGATTGATAATTATGTATATACATTCTGAAAGTCACAATAATTATGTATATATATTCTGAACCAAATACATCATGCAAAACACATCACCATCCCTATCTAATATTCATATACATAATCTAATTCTGTACTTTACAATATAAAATGGGACTAAGATCAAACTCTCTGGCATCTGCTTAAAAGACACACTTTTCATTAATATAAGTGCCCAAATTTGTTTCCTTAGAGTTATTTCTGCTCTGGGAATGATTAGTTATGATTTTTTATAATTTTCTGATTTCATTTTGCCATCAAGCATCAAGATCATCATAATTAACGGAGCAGTAGAGGCCCAAAGCAAAATAAGATGGAATCAGAAGCAAGTAACCCTAATTTAAATGACTAGAAATTTAAAATGCTGCTCATGTTATCTGTCATCTTCTTTAAATGTCTATTCATAATGGCTGTCAAAACTCTATACAGCAAAAAAGCATAACATTTTAAATCCATCAGAGAAATGAAAATAGTAATATGAGAATATCAATATCAAAAATCTCTCCAAATCATTGTGATCACTGGGCTAATCTCTTAACATCTCTAGGCCTCAATATTTTTTAAATGAAGGGGTTAAATCAGACAAACTTCAAGCTCTCTTTCAAATGGAAACTTCAAAGAATCTAGGATACCTGTGTGTTTTCTGTTGATCCAAGTTCCCTGGGTATGTTCCAGGTAGATTCATGATGACAGTGCTCAAAAGGCCAACTCCACTTACATAACAGGCCGTCCTCACTGATATTTATGCCAATGAAAAGTCACCCGACTCTGTATTCTTCAAAGCTATTCTACCTTTTAAGCTATGCTAAACCCAAATTATAGCAGCTTTATAGACTCCAGAGATATATCTCACAAAATATCTAAAATTTTCCAGGCAGTTTCATTTTAGTTCCAAAAACGGTACAAGAAAAAATATAATTGTCATATGGGTGTTAAGAAGCTCTCCTCCTACAACTACATACCAAAACTACACATGGAAACAGAAAAATTAACTAAGACTTAGAAAGTAATCAAAGAGTTTATGAATGACTGACTAAATGAATCACTTAAGCCTACAGTATTAAAAGAAATCTTATTAGAAGTGTTTTATACTTTAATCCATGGGTTGTGATAATTACACCAATGCTTAATCACTCCTTCCTCTGATCACCCACAGAACACAGCTTTTAAACCTCAAATTAACTATACCTTTTTTAAACATCAATTTATGTCACTGTATTTTATAACATAATAAATTATTTACCTGTCCTACTCAATTGCATATATTTATTTAACTTTGTGTTTAGCATAGCACCTAGTAAAGTATCTTACACACAGTAGGTATTTATAAAATTATATGAAAGTTGATATAGCTACACTTTCTGTATTAACTAAACAGAAAATAACTGTTCTTCAGTCTCATAGCAATATTTTATGTGGCAACTCTTCTGGATCATTTAGCTCTGCAAACTTACTTGCACAGTAATAATTCCTTCTAACCAAACCATTCGTTATTCTAGATATAACAAGACCTTCTCTTCTAGAAGAGTCTTCAGATGAGAGCTTGAGAGACCAGCTCATACAAATGAGTATTTCTGGCCTCTTCTTACGATTTTAACTTGTACAACAAATCTGTTATTTAAATATATGTTTTATTGCTGTAAGTGAATGAAATTTCCATTCAAGTTATGTTCTCTCAAAGAATTTAAAAGAAATGGTTATCCTATATTGCCAATTATTTAAAAGAAAAGCAATAAAGGTAGACACTAAATATACTGGATTAATAAGATGAAAGTGTTTCTGTTTCATTTCTCTACACCTTTCACCATCTTTCTTTAACCAAAGCAAGATTATGAATTAAGATTTAAGGGCTGCAGAAACAGAGCCAGCTGCCTGGGGTCCTGAGATAGGAGCCGACGGCCAGCCACCAGCCACCAGCCCCCCGCCCCTCCCCCTCCCACACACCCAACATCTTAGAATGTACTTATTAGGCATGTGAGTTTCTCTGGGGTATGTGACTTATCTGCTCGTGTCCTTCACCAAATTTCTGCTTAGATTTTTCTAATTCATTTTTAAGAGTTCTTTTTGCATTAAGGATGGAAATCTTTGAGCATTAAATTTGTTCCTTATCAACTGACTTAGCTGCAAAGAAAAATTCTTTAAAAAGCACTTGAAAAGAATATAGAAACTGAGTCATTTTCAGGCCCAAAGATACCCAAAGAAAAGAGAATACAGAAAGATAATAAGGGGCTAGCCAGTTAGCTCAGTTGAATAGAGTGAAGCCTTGTAACACCAAGGTCAAGGGTTCAGTTCCCAGTGCTGGCCAGTTGCCAAAAAAAAAAGAGAGAGAGAGAGAGAGAGAAAGAAAAGCACAAATATATATCAGCTTATTTCTTAGGTGAACTGTAGAAGACAGAATACTTTAGCCCTCCAGCCTTTTGAAACCTGTAAGTCCCAAGAGTCTATGTCTGAAATTTACAATTCAATGCCCTATACCAGTGGGGAAATGGCATTCACACTCTGCTGCCAGCGTTTAAGAATATTGAGGCATCTTTCCAGAGACTAATCAAGAAAAAAATATTTTTTGTACATTTATATTCTAACACTTCTCTTCTAAAACACGGGAACTTATTTTATTACATTTTAATTACCTTTCATGATAAAAATATTTTGATAGGAATAATTTTCATGGCTTTGTAGAAATCCAGTGCACAAGATCCAGGGTAACTGTGGTATATGATGGAGAGAACATAGGAACAGATCTGGGTCTCACTTCAGCTCTGACCATATTAACCACAATGGTTACTTAACATTTTAATGCACAAGTGAGTGTTTTTCTTAAGACTGCTGTGAGAATTAAGTGAAATCATTTAGTCAGTACCTAGCAGAGAAGATGCTCAGCAAACAATGTTTCACCTCCCTGAACTCTTACCCATGCAATCAATTCAATGTAACTTTATTCCAGCTGTATCACCCACCCAAATTTTCAGCAGGTAGAACTAACCAATTTTGTTCTTGAGGGAAAATCATTCCTCTGATGATGTGCAGGCTGGAGAACAGGAAGGATAAATAAGAGGTTGCTTTGCTGTGGTACTGATGAAAAATTCAGCATGAGACTAAAAGAGCGGGATCTCTATAAACTTAGCTAAGGCACTATCAGGGACCAACCATCCAAGGAAATCAAGAATCAGATGAACGACAAAGAATATTGTCACATATTTTGGCAAACCCCAAACAAGCCCCAAATACATGAGATCTCCTTATTATACGTTAAATAAAGGGTTCTAAACCCTGGCTTCACGTTAGAATCATTCAGGGGTATTTTAAAACACACCAGTGTCCAGTCCTCCCCCCACCCCCGGCCCAGGATTGTGATTAATTGGTCTGGGCCCAGTGAATTCTATTTTCTTAAAAACTCTCCAGGTGGTGCTAATGGGTGATTGGAGCTGAGAACCATCGATCTCAATGTTTTTTTCTTTTTAAAACACATTTTTTTTCCTTTTAGAAGACCTTAATTTTTTATTTAAATATATTGATTTTATTTATTTATGGGGTACAGTTATATTTCAATACATGTATACAATCTGTGATGATCAAATTAGGGTAATTAGCACATTCATCATTGCAAAATTTAGTAATTTCTTTGTGACATGAACATTTGATCTCCTCTCTTCTAGCCACTTGATAACATGCAGTAAATTATGGTTAATTATAGATGCCTAGCTCGACTGTATACCAATAGAACTTATTTTTCCTATTTAGATGTAATTTTGTGTCCATTAACCAACCTCTCATTCTCGCCTCTCTTCCCTTCCCTTTCCTGTCTCTAGTAACCACAGCTCCACTCTCTTTCTAAAAGTTCAAATTATTATTATTATTTTGTTTACTATTATTTTTTAACTTAGTGCCCATATGTGAGTGAGAACATGCAGTACTTCTCTTTCTGTGCCTGGCTTATTTAAAAACCCAGGGAGTGAAAATAAACAACAAGCACCCATGGTCCACACCTTGAGGCAAAAGCCATTTACATCCTGGAGGCAGGACAGCACACCAAGCTGACATAAAGAGAAAGGAGGTCGACACAAGCAAAATTGCCAAACTCTCATGAATGTTAAAAATCTTTAGTATACACTTTAGCATAACAATCACTCACTCAAAGATACCTTTTTAATTTTTCTAAATTTGAAGTTAACAAATGAGCTAATCTCTGGCACAACTAGCAGTACCAGAACCGACCAGAAAACTAAGGAACGGACCTATAATGGGGAGCAATGCTTTCAGATGATATGGTTAGGCCAGCTATCAACAAAGCAGAATGATGTCACCTATGGCACCTCAATTCAAGCCTTCTTTCCAGTTCCAAAAACCAAAGCTCTGTGAATCAAAGATCCTGCATTCCTGGGTACCAGACCTCCCCATGGCTCAGCTGAGCAGACCTGCCGCAGCTGCCGTCAGATGGCCAGGGGCCCCACACAAAACCAAACAGGTTCTTCATGGAGTTGAGCATTTGCTGTCATTCTTGTCTTAAAGGAATCATATGCTCTCGCCTATGTAACTAAAGATACGTATCCCTCTAACATCAGCCATTTAAAACACAGAATTCTGCAGTTCATGGTAATCGTCCCCTTCTCTGAACTGATACCATGGATTAGCATGTTACTTATTCTTTAGTAGGTCCAGAGGGGTGATGATGATGTTTCAAATACATGAAAATCTACTCGAAAATATTCAGGCTCAGCTTGGACATGTACTCAGCCAACAACAATAACAACAATAGTAATAGCTAGTATGGAGCAGCACTTACTATGTGCCAAGTGGTGTTCAAAAGACTTAAGATACATTAACTCATACATCTTCACAACAACTCCATGAAGTGCATACTGTTACTTATCCTCATTTTATGGACCAAAAAATGAGGCACAAAGACTAGTATGAGGTAGAACTACAATTAAAATCCAGGCTGTCTGGCTCATATAATAGATGTTTATTTTAAGTCAAGCTATAGTAAATGTTCAAAAATTACGTGATAATTAATTCTGCAGAACTCATTAAAAGGGGCATTAATTTACCTTAGCTGCATGTTTAAAGAATCCTGAGGTTTTCCTTGGAAGTACTAGTCACACACCTCTGTTAAATGCAGTAAAACACTGCAACAATAACAAAGCAAAGGAGCTAGTGGGAGCCATCACTCCCTGCTGTGCCCAGCACAGCACCTGAGACAGTACCATCCACTGAGCTGGGTAACTACATATTTGATTTAACCAATACAGACTTGCTAGTAGCAGGCGGAATATCCTACTTTTCCCTCAACACCAATCCTTATTAAATCACAACTCCATAAGAGCATTACTATGAAAATCATACAAGTTAAAATTATCTCAGTTTTTAGGGTAAACTTGTACTGCTTATTTTGAACACTATGCCAAACTGAAGTTTTATTTCATAGTTCTTTCACATACACACGTAAAGTATTCACACTGGAAAAAATATAGGCAACAAGAACGTAGGTGTTTTTAAAAATCATTGGGAGCAAAGTAATTTGACTTGTGAGATTTGATCCTTATAAAATATTTCATATGACAAGCATGATAGATCTATAAAGGTGCTTTCCTCTCTACTTTATTTTTCAATCTGTGCTTCCCAAAGGCCTCCCAAACCAAACCTCACCCTTTCCAAAGGGAATTATGCAGGAGTGATGAATTATACCCTGCATTCACATTCGGTTCATTTCTCTTCTCCCCTCTGCTCTTTTTCCTCCTTAAATTCCCTAACGATATGAAAAGGTTGACAGTGTCTTACACTGGAAGGTCTATATGATCTATGGATTTAACTGTAACTCAAGCTATAACAGAAAAACTATTATAACTATGGGAATTTTATTACAATGTTATATATTTTTAAAAATTGTATGCAATTGTTTTTGTAGATCTTCAGGAGCTGAATTCTACCAAGAGAAGACACTTTCCAGTTTGAGAGGCATGGTAAAGGATTTCAGACACCATAGTCATTCGGCCAATTATCCTCCTAATAGGCATGACAGCATTAAAGTACAGTTCAATAATCAATTCCTCACTGGTTTCCCAATCTCATGTTGTCAAAATTAGACGTTTCCAAACAAACTCTCCACCTTATATTTTTCTAATCACAGAATATCTTAATATTTTTTAAATACTAAGTTGGCTCAGTGACAATCTCTGAAACTTTGTCCTGAGAACAGTGAGGCTTTTCAGAAATGCTCTTTAATAGCCAGTATTATCTTACAATAAAATGAAAAAACAAAATCAAGTGACAAAACTGTATTTGTAATTCCAATTGCTTTATTTCCATCCTCTGTCTTTTAGCTTGCATTCTGTTTATATCCATTTGCTACTGATTAACAAATCATGTCCATGTTAATCCATTCTGAATATCTCAAATAAATTAGAAGAATATCATAAATATTAAGATACTATGGTTTATTCTTTAAAACTGTTTAAATTGGCATCCTCTCACTTAAATCTATTAAAAAACTCTAAGTCTTTTTTTCCTGAAACAGTTCACTCAAAATAAAATGGATTAGCAATTAGAATAAGTAGAATTTTTGAAAATGGTACCTAATGAAGATCTATTGTGTTTGCTTGGAAAGCTAAGGCTGAATTCCTTGTGATCTCTCTGAGCTGTTATTCACCTGTTTACCCAGCAAACATCTCCTGAATGTATGTTAAATGCCAAACACTAAACTAATCACTGAGCATCATGAATAAACTTAACCAGGCATGGCATAATACTGTGTAAATTTGAAAATATCCCCCTAAGTTTGAACTTTCCAATGATAAACACAATAGTGAAACATTTTCCTTTAAATAGGTATTACCTAAATCCCTTCAAACCACATCTAAGAACGCTGTTCTCTTAACCCTACATCTAGAGATAACAAACTACATTGTGCAATGTTCCTACAGATTTTGAGTTTTTTTCACACTTCTCTTATATTTAAGTAACAATCACAAGTGATACATTTATTAAAGATCTCTATCCCTGAATTTACAAAAGAAATGGTCATCAGTATATATCAATAACAAGATATTTAATGATAACATAGTCAGCAAACATAAATTATGCTTTATGTAATATTTCTACTTAATGCAAAAGTTTTAGATGCAAAAAGATAACACTGAAATTAGCTACCTGCTATAGTTACATTATAGCAACTTACTTGGTAACATATTTTTGAATTTTAGTTCATGCCTCACAAATCCATTTTAACAGATACGAAATTAAAATAAGAAAGCACTGCCAAGTTGAGATCCCAGGCTAAGTTAATTTTCCTCTGCCACCAATGACCATGTACAACATCAGCACTGATGACTGATACACCTGATAATCTGATGGCAGCTAGAGAGTAAAGAAAAGACCACAGCTGGAGTTTCATAAGAAAAAAAATCAATGTGTCACGGTTGGAATCTTTCAAGCAAAAGCAGGTGACACATGACCAGCAAACGAGCAACTTCTGTTACCTAGAGAAAGGTTCTGTGTACACTGTATTAAAAAAAAAATCATTTTCAAATGAATAAACAGAACAAAGTATCAACTCTATCTACACAGCTTAGGGGAAAACCCCTCAAAGTAATTTGATATCAGTCTACAAGGTAAGTGGCTTAGAATGTTGTGAGTATAGTAGAAGCAGCAAGATATGCTCTTACTGAGTAAAATGTGATATTGTTTAAATCAATGAACGTGGCATTTTGCACAGGTATTAGGTAGATAAGTTTTAAACTATATGACAAAATACATTAAGAACTACACAAAATTCACAGTACTGTTGCTAAAAATAATTCATATACATATATCCCTTTTTTTGTTTTCCAAACTCTGAGAATCTTCCATAATCTGGGTTTAGGGATTATGGAGATATGGTAATAATCAACAGACATCCCTTGCTTCAAGGAGCCCATACCCTGGTAATCATCAAACAAAATAGGAGTATTTAATTGCTATGATGGGGGGTTAGGCATAGTGTCGGAGTAAGGAAAGAAGAGTTATTTCAACAGAGGCTATTAAAAAAGGTTTCATGGCAGAAACAACATTTAAATTATTCATTGGCCAATGCAGAAAAGGAACATAATGGAGGGAACCAACATAAGCTTCAGATTAATTTTCAGGCAAAATTTACACACAACAAAGAGCAGAGATCCAAGGTATACCCATTCTATGAGTTTTGAGAAAATATATATACCCTTGTAACCATCATCCCAATCAAGAAAGAGAATATTTCCAGCATTCAAGAAAGTTCCCTTATACATTTTCCAGTCAATCCCCATTGCCATAGACAACCACTTTTTGAATTTCTGTCCCCATAGCTTATTTTGCACACTGATAAACTTCACATGGAATCATGGAGAATGTACTCTTGCATGTCTAGCTTCTTTCAATCAGCATAATGTTTCTAAAATTCATTCCTGTTGCTGTCCCTTCTATTTCACTAATTTACTATCTATCCTTACCAGACTATCTAGATTTATCTAGCTCTATAGTAAATCTTTAAATCAGACAATGAATCCTCTAACCTTGTTCTTTAAGATGGTTTGGCAATTCTAGGTCCTTCACTTTTCCATAAAAATCTGAGAATCAACTTGCCTATTTGAATGAATGTAAGTGGTAATAGTGGATAGCTTTGCCTTGCAACTGATTATAGACTTTCACCACTGAGTATAAAGTTGGCTGTGGATATTTTGTGTGTGTGTGTGAGCATGTGGATATCCTTATATTGAGTTGAGGAAATGCTCTTCTATTCCAGTTTGCTGAAAGGTTTTTTCAAAAATGTTTTTCTGAAGGCTGGCCGGTTAGCTCAGTTGATTAGAACACGATGTTAGTAAGACCAAAATAAAGGGTTCAGATCCCTGAACCAGGAAGCTGCCAAATAAATAAATAAATAAGCAAAGATTATTCTGTCAGATATTTTTATATTTGCATGGATTAATTTCCATATGCTAAAGCAACCTGACTTTCCCAGCAATACTGACGTTGTCATGATGTA
Source organism: Galeopterus variegatus (assembly GCF_000696425.1). Taxonomy (NCBI): domain Eukaryota; kingdom Metazoa; phylum Chordata; class Mammalia; order Dermoptera; family Cynocephalidae; genus Galeopterus; species Galeopterus variegatus. Next base: position 478,033 of record NW_007726408.1, on the reverse strand, counting down.
TTCATAATGTATTCTCCTTTTATATACTGCTAGGTTCTATTTTACTAGTATTTTGTTAAGGATACTTTGGTCTGTGTTCATGAAATTTGTCTAGAATTTTCTTTTTTTTTTGTTTTGTTTTGTTTTGTTTTTTGTGACTGGTAAGGGGAACACAACCTTTGGCTTGGTGTCGCCCGCACTGCGCTCAGCCAGTGAGTGCAATGGCCATCCCTATATAGGATCCAAAACCTCAGCGGGAGCGCCACTGCGCTCCCAGCTCCGCACTCTCCCGAGTGAGCCATGGGGTCGGCCCTAGAATTTTCTTTTCTTGTAACAACTTAGGCCATAATATTTGAGTTATGCTGGCTTCAAAAACCCAGTTGGGAAGTGTTCCTTCCACCTCTATTTTCTTTAAGCTTTTGCTTAAGGTTGGAGCTGTTCTTCCTTAAATGTTTTATAGAAGTAACTAGTAAAACTATCTAAGCCTGGATTTTGCTTTGCAGGAGGGTTATTAGTAATGATTCAGTTTATTTAATAAATATAGGGATATTCAGATTCCTATTTAATCTATCTTGTGCCCGTTCTTGGTTAAGCTGTGATTGTCAAGCAATATGTTATTCCATCTAAGGTGTTGAATTTATTGGAAGAAAGTTGTTCACGGTATTCCCTCATTATCCTTATAATGTCCATGGGAATAATATGTCCTGTTATTCCTGATATTGATAATTTATCATTTATCTTTTTTTCTTAATCAGTTTAATCAGTCTATTAATTTTATTAATTTTTTCAAAGAACCAACTTTGTTTTTTGTCTTTTTATTACAGTGACTTCTGCTCTTATCTTTATTATCTCATTCCTTGTTTTCTTTGGGTTTAATTTGCTCGTATTTTCTAGCTTCTTAACATGAAACTTAGTTCACTAATTTTAAACCTTTCCTCTCTAACATAATCAATTTCAAGGTAAATATTTTCATCTAAGCACTGCTGTAGTACCTTTATTTCACAAATTTTGGTATACTGTTTTTTTCTTTTAGTTCAACACTTATTTTCCAATTTTCCTTCTGATATCTCCTTAGACACATGGGTTATTTAGAAGATGCTATTGCAATTTCTAAATATTTGCAGTTTTTCTGGCTATCTTATCATTATTAATTTCCAATTTATTCTGCTGTGCTCAGGGGACATAGTGAATAAAATTTCATTTTTTAAATTTATTTTTAAAAGTTTATTAACATTTATTTTATGCACAGGATATGGTCAATTCTGGGGAATACCTGATGTGAACTTAAAAAAAAATGTGTATACTGCAGTTCTTGGGTGTAGTAGTCTACAAATGTCAATTTTGACTAGTCTCTTAGTGTTGTCCAGTTTTTCTATCATCTTATTTTTTATCTAGTTCTATCATTTTCTAAGAAAGGAGAGTTAAAAATTCTCCAAATATAACCCTGGATTTGTCTGTTTTTTCCTTAGTTCTGTGCATTTTTTTTTATTGTGATGAAATATAAATTATATTTATCAGTTTAATCATTTTAAGTTTATTAACCATCATTAAGTATATTCCACATTGTTGGGTAACCACCATCTGCTATTTTTTGCTTTACATATTTTGAAGTTCTCTTATTAGATAAGATACACACTTAATACTATTATTTCTGATGAATTTCTTTTATCACTATGAAATGTCCCTCTTTGTCTCTGATCATACCGCTTGTCTTGAAGTCTACTTTGTGTGATTATTAATATAGCTACACCAGCTTTCTTTTATCCTTACTTTTGCATAGTATATCTTTTCCCATCCTGTTAACTTTCAACCTATCTATAGCATTAAAGTATATCTCTCCTTTAGACAATGAATGTTTGTGTCATATTTTTGGTACACAAAGGTAATTTTTTACATTTAATGTAATTGTCAGTACAAATAGGTTTTGAGTGTACTGTTTTGCTATTTGCTTTTTATATGTCCCATCTATTATTTATCCCTGTGCTCTTACTTTTTTGCCTTTATTCAGGTTATCAAAATATTATAAGTATTCTGTTTTAATTCTCATAATGGCTTCTTAGCTGTCTCTTTTTCTGATATATTCTAGTGGTTGTTCTAGACACATGCATTTTTCACTTATCAGTCTACCTAGAGATATTACTGTATCACTTCACAAATGTATAACTCCATTTATTACCCCCAACTTTTTTGCTATTGTCATCGTAAAACTGAGAGGAAGGTACAGAGATCTCCCATATATTCCCTGACCCCACACATACAGAGCCTCCCCCATTAGCCACATTCCCCGCCAAAGCAGTACATTTGTTAGAATCAATGAGTCTACAGTAATTAGCACATCATTATCACCAACAGTCCAGAGTTTACATTAGGGTTTCTTTCTTGATGCTGTATAGTCTATGAGTTTAGACAAATGTATAATGACATGCACCTAATTATAGTATCATACAGAGTATTTTCACTACCCTAAAAATCCTCTGTGCTACAGCCTTTAACAGTTTTTTTTTTTTTTTTTTTTTTTTTTAGTCTGTCCATGGTGTATAATCTTCAAAGGAGTCAGCTTATACAAACTACTCTGTCATTACCAAATGATATTTACATTTTACCTGGAAAAATCAGATAACTGAAGGTGAGGGCAATTTTTATTGCCAGTGTTAGATGCAGGACGAAGAGAATGAACCTAAGACTTTCTGAAAATAACAGCAAACAATACATAGTGGCATTTCAGAGTTTGTAGGTACATCTAACAATCATTAATGCATTTGATATCCACAATAATACTGTACGATTACTTGAACATTAGCTATGTGAGAATATTAGTGCTTAGATCAATTAATTCATAAATTAATTACTCACCTGGCCTACACTCTGTCCCATTTCCCCTCTGCCTACCTGAATCCCACCAATTCTTCAAAGTTCAACACAAGTCTCACATTGTGATGAGTTAGTCTTAGGATATTCCAGAAAAATCTCTCATATACATGTTGCTTAATATTTTGTATTTCTCATTCAACACCTATATCATATCAAGTAAATGATGAAACATGTGAAGACGTGTAGCACAATCAGACACTTAAATGGTTGTACATCGGTTAGTCAGGGAGAATAAGATAAACCTAGTTTTAAAAAATTAAATCTTGGCTGGCCAGTTAGCTCAAATGGTTACAGCACAGCTTTGTAAGACCAAGGTCAAGGGTTCAGATCCCCATACTGGCCAGCTGCCAAAAAAAAATTAAATCTAAGAATAAAAGGAGTAAAAATCAACATAAAAGAGAAGAATTTAGCCCCTCCATAGATACACCCATCCCTATTAATATAATCCACATGAAGGTTTATATACTTGTAAATAGAGAAACATTCATTTGAAATCCATCACTGTCCAAGAGAGAAGGACAAAAGTGGCCTGGTGCCCAGGGAGGTATATTCTTTTGAGGGACAGAAATTTTCATGGACTCAGAAACTAATTTTCTTTGTCTTATTTTTATGCTCAGTAAGAAACACTTATGATTAATAATTTAGTTTTTCAGCTATCTATGAAGTATATATATCCCTCAGTATAAATTAATGAATTGGTATTTTGGTTTATAATCAATATCTTTTTACTTTGGTTGAGTCCCTTCCCTAGGGCACAATCAATTTCAGCTCAGTTCAATAAACATTTATTGAGTATCTACTATGTTCTAGGCCCTTTCCTAGATGTAAATATGTGTACAAGGTCAATGACATTCAGGAACTCCAAAGTGAACTAGAGGAAATAGACAAACAAGCAACTGGTTCAAAATAATGTGGTAAGTATAAGAGTGAAGCTATGTTCAAAGTATTATGAAAGGACAAAGAGACAAACTTCCACATGTCACATGAGCAAAGATTTAAAGAATGGATGGGAGTTGGACCAGGAAACCAGGACAAGGTAGGGAAACATTATAGGCAAAATGAGTAGAAGGGAAAAACCAGAACATGGCAATGCAAGGTGTGGTTGGTGGAGGAGGGAGGGAGGTTGTATGAGGTACAGAGAGCTAGACAAGCAGCCATGGACTGAATACTACAAACCATGATAAAGAGATCAATTTTTTTCCTATAGAAAATGGAGAGTCTTGAAGCATTTTAGCAGTGGCAATGCCCAGATAAGTGTTTTAGATAAGTCACTGAGGTTGCTAAGTTCACATATCGTATATTTATTGAGGGCCAGCTATGTGCCAGGACTTAACTCAGCAATTAAAAAAAAGTAAACCTTTGTTTCCTTGAAGTGTGGTGAGTAAATCTCACTTGCTCAATAAATAAGATTTTAAAATATTAGCAAAGAAAAGGGCAAACAGTGATAGAACTTTATCATTAATATTAACTACCAAAATGTCTCTGCCATCTTTATAAGCACAATAACGCATTAGGTAAAAATCAAATCTTTCTCAACATAATCAGTCATTAAAGAAATGCAAATCAAAACCACAACGAAATGCTACTTCACGACCACTAGGATGACCATAATCAAAAAGGTAGATAATAACAACCTAGATAATAACTAAGATGTGGAAAAATTGGAACTCTTAAACATTGCTGGTAGGAATGTAAAATAGTACAGCCACTTTGGAAACAGTCTGGCATGTCATCAAAAGCTAAATACAGTTACTATACAACCCAGCAATTGCACTCCTATGTATATACCCAAGAGAAGTGAAAACACGTCCATCCTAAAACTTATACATAAATGTTCATGGCAGCATTATTCATGACAACCAAAAAGTGGAAACACAAATGTCCATCAACTGATGAACAGACAAATAAAATGTGGTATATCCACATTATTATTTTCTGATAAAAAGAAATGAAGTACTGACATGTGCTACAACACAGATGAATCCTGAAAAACCAGTCATGAAGGACTACATATTGATATATGAAATATCCAGAATAGGCAAATCTACAGAGACAAAATGTAGATTAATAGTTGCCTAGATCTGGGAGGGGCTGGGAGGTTAGAGGGTGACAGTACAGGAATACAAAGTTTCTTTCTGGGGTGATAAAACTGTTTTAAATTTGATTATGGTGATGGTTACACAGCTGTACATATGCACTAAACAGCATTTAACTGTACACTTTAAATCGGTGAATTGAATTGTATGTGAATTATATCGCAATAAAGTTGTTGGTTTTTTTTTTTTAAATCATATCCTTGGGCCGGCCCGATGGCGCACTGCTACAGTGCGCCACTTGGGAGCGCAGCAGCGCTCCCGCCGAGGGTTCGGATCCCACATACAGACCGGCGGCTCACTGGCTGAGCGAGGTGCGGGCGCAACACCGAGGGTTGCGATCCCGTTGCCGGTCCCGGTCCAGTACGGGCGCGACACTGAGGGTTGCGATCCGTTGCCGGTCACGAAAAAAGACAAAAAGGAAAAAAAAAAATCATATCCTTAATGGTATTTGCAAAATCCTATTTCCCCTTTCCTCATGAAGCCAGATGACACCTTCCCCAGTACAGAATGTATTATGACAATGGAGTACCAGAAAAATACCAATGTTCAGTCTTCTACTGGCAATTCTTTGGAAAAACTAATCTTCTAGTTATTCAGCAGAAAATAATTTGTTTCGATGACATCCAAATAAAAGAACAGATATTTTCACCCAACTGGCACAAAAGGTGAGAGTCTTTAACAATCTCAAATTCTAAGAAGTTTTTTTGTCAGTCAATTTCATCTTCCATATCTCTTAATCCTATCACTACTGCAAAAATTATCAACAACTATGGCTTTCAGATTATAAACTCTTGAAGACAGAACCATGAGGAAAAACATAGTTAGATTTTGAGCAAGACTTGGCTCTAATCTCTGCCAAGTAATAGCTACATGGTCTCAGGCAAATATTTCACTTCTCTGAGCACAGGGTTTTTTTAATTTGCAAAATGGGAACAATACCAATTCTGCCAACCTCTTAAGGTTTTGTTTAGGATCAAATGATATTTGCTGACAGACTCTGAAATGGTTCATCACTATGATGTGAGCTAGTAAATCTAGGACACTGGGTATATAGAACAAAATCAAATGTTAATATCGTGAAGTAGAGTTTCAGAAGCAATAAAAGTCAAAAAAGAAAATAAAAAGACACAATGGTTAAAATATTCAAACTCTTAGAAGGTAGGGGACACATCTTACTTTAGAGATGCAAAAAAACATGAGTATGAGAAAGAAGTTCACATGAAATATTTAGACCCACATTTTTCTTAGGATTTTTGAAACACAATGCCACAGAAGTGATGAATTATCTATTGTTATAAATAAGTTATAATTGCTGACAATTCCAGAGTCTAACGTTAATGCTAAGGTAGCACTTCAATCTTCATTTGCATATAACCACACTCCTATTAGCCCAGGGGTCAGATGAGGTAAACATACAGTCACGGATGCTGAATAATGGAAGATAATAACATAAGGAAAATTCACCTTTTAAAAAAAAGTAAACACGTTTGCATGTATACATAATTAAATGTGTATTCACGTAAACAGTAAATTGGGTTTAAAGTAATCTGGTTGTTAATGCCTTGATCTGAATACCAGCCCAAGTTAGTTTTCCCATCCTCTTATTTTACTTTTTCACCCTGGGCTATCCAATATTGCAGGAAAAAAATATATACAAGCTTGTTACTATCGATTGAACTGTGTCCCCCAAAGTCCATGTATTAGAAACTTAAGCCCCACTGTGACTGTATGAAGAGGGTAGAAGATCATATTATGGTAATTGAAAGGTGGGGCCTTGGAGAGGTGATTAGATTGTGAGGGCCATGCCCAAGGAGATGGATTAATCCATTGATGGTTTAATGGTGGTCATGGGTGTGGTTCTGAGGGCTTTTAAAGAAGGAGGAGTTTGGTTCTCTCTGCTTCTGCCAATCTCCATGAGACACCCTGCTTTGCTGTGAAGAGTCACAACTCACCAATGAAGCTCTCACCAGATGTACTCACTGGACTCTGCACTTCTCAGCCTCCAACACCATAAGCAATAAATATTGTTTCTTTATAAATTACCCAGTTTCAGGTATTTCTGTTATAAGCAACAGAGATGGACACATGCTAATTGGCTTTACTGCAAATGCATGCCTCAAACTTCAGCTGGAATCCCATGGTTACTAGGAGAGTCTTTTGTTGTCTCTAGTCATTTCCTTCTTGTACTTCCCACAGCAGCAGTATGCATTTAAATTTGTTTTCTCTATGACTCTTCTCTACCACCTCAAAGCCCTATCATTGCCAATAAAGAAAACGGAGGCCATGGAATGTTGATTTTCCTTCAACCTTCCTTAAAACTTACCTATAGCAGCACCCATCCTTTATTCATTCATAAGAATAGAAAAAAATAACACGATTCATTATTTATTAAGTACTTGTCATAGGCCAAGCACTGGGCTAAATACATATAATAATTATTTTGGATTCCACAGTAATCTTACAAGACAAGTATTTTTGGTCCTATTTTTTAGAAAAGTAAAGTTCACAGGAGCTAAATGACTTGTCTGAGGTTTGCAGATAATGGGTGTAGAAAACAGATTTTAATCCATGTCTATGATTATGTCACTCTACCTCTGAATAGGGGTCTAAGGCCTGTACCAACACCTCTATTTCTATAGGTACACCACATTCATAAATGTATTTTCACTACTGTATTTATTATCTTTCTTTTCTAACCAGTACTGAGAAAAGATATTTGAATTGCTATACTAAAATGAAAAATGTGGCCTATGCACTCTACATTATGTATTTAAATATATACCTACGTTAGCTACAGAAATGACATTTGTTAACAAAATGTAAATGGATTTAGATCTTCTTAAAGACATGTAGGTTGAAAGATTAACTGACTTTCACTGAGTTTCCAAGAAAAATTCAAAATACCAGGTTATGCTGATAAAGGTTACCATCTTTCTCTTTTTGTTCATCTACTGAACAGGAAAAAAAAGATAAAATTTTCTGCTTCTTCAATTTCCTAATAATTTCTTACTTTGGCAGAATTGATTACTTTAAAAAGGTAGAAAATGGCTTAGCAACATCTGCAGACAGAGCTACTGCTTTTAACAACTGCGTCCTCTTTTTAATAGTCCTGACATATGCAGGTCTCACTGGCTTCAGAGTTTTCTCACGTGACTTTTATTAAAACTTCAGTTTAAGTGGTCAGTGGCTTGTCCTAAGCCATGTGTTTTATCGTGCTGCTTACACAGAAGTTTAATTCCCTGCACCCACATCACATGGAACCCTTTTTCTTTAGCTGTTAAGGATTAACTTCAGCAATATAAGCACATGAGAGCAAGAGCTTGAGTCCAGTACAATATTCTGTTCCCTGTACCTGTACGGAAGTAGATACTGAACAAACACTTGCTGTAATAAACTGGTGGCAAGAAAACTAGTTAGATAATACTGTGTAATCCACTGTGCCTTTTCATAAAATACCCTTGAAATAGTTAGATGAATCTGTTGTTTTGAAATAACATAAAGTAAGATATCAAAATCTAGAGCCCATAACAATAATACAGCTTTAACACAGGATTAGGTTGTTTTTATGACATTCAGCTTGAATTTATTTCAAAGCAGATTAAACCATTTTTCTCATTTCTTCTCATTCAAAATAAGCCAATAATGATCAAGGAATAATTTGTACATTTTAAATTTACATGTATCTTTTTATATTGCTAAATCTTTATCTATGAAGACTGTTTCTTTCAGATCAGAATGTTGCTTCCTAAGTCCAAAGAGGATGCTAGTTATATCTGCAGTTCATAAACAGTTTGTCAATCACTAATATCATTCAAGGGCTCCATACATATTTATTACCGCATTCATTTTTAAACAAATATAGCAAAAGATTACACACAGCGTGAGAAATGTCACCTAAATGCTAAAAAACCCTGTAAATATCAATTCTTAATGGTAGGTTCCTTGTCTATCATTAAAATAAATATCAGTGTCTTGTCCACTTTCAATCTTGCTGAATGCCACCCACTTATAAATTAGATACCATGATTCAAAATATCCAGTTATATTTTACCTATGATTTCTCAATTTTTCTCCCATTCCCCCAAATCATGATTTATTTGAAAAATTAAATGTAAGAACTATTTACAAACCTCCATCCATCCTTTTGGAGATAACTGAAGGCTCCGTCAACAACACTTGCAAAGAACTGCCCTCCCGTGATGAAGAGGGTATTGATAGTGACTAACCGGCCTCTTAAATTGGGTGGTGAGACCTCAGCGATATACACTGGCACCGTCATAGAAGCAATGCCTATAAAGAAAAAAACAAAAAGTAAACATGAGACATTTACTCAGGATTGCCATTGTTGTAATAAATATTAATACTATGTTAAGAAATACACATACATATGTAGGCTTGGTTTTCTACTTTAAACAAAGGTTTACGACATATTTAAAGATTTTGTTTATAACTAATTTGGGACTACTGCAAATAAGTAAAGAAGTGTGTGAGATACCAATCCCTAAGTATCATTTTTCATATTATCACTTAAAAGCCTCCAAATAAAAGTACCACTAAAGACCTAAGATAACTTTAGAAGGCATATAAGTATGCATTATAATTTTCTGAGGGCTAAAAATATAAAAAATTTCTCTAGATAGAATGTGATTACTGAATTATTTTTAGTCTAAATGGAGATGTAATCAGACACAATGGTGAGAATAAAAAATTATCCCAGAATACATATTAACTATACAAAGTAATCATTTCCAGTAGATACACCAAGACCTTTAACTAGTTCACTAATAAGAAAATCCATATATTAAGTCACCTTATTCAATTGGGTAGGTGTACATTTCAGAAATAGCACACACCGAATAGTACTTTGGTAATTTACAGTCTTCAAAAATAGATCTTAGCCATAAAATGGACAGGTTTATGGCTAGGGTATATTTGGTTATATCAGCTTTAAATTTTTTTTCTATCAAATGCAAAATAATCTATGGCAGTAGTTTTGACTTCACTAATCACCAGATTCACTTATGTGACTTTTTTTTTAAAATAAAGATAATCTCACCTCACCCACCCCAATCTACCAAATAAAAAACTACAGATGGATTCTCCAGAGGTAATCTTAAGGCTCGCTGTATATTTAAAAAACTAAAATTCTATGGTACAGAACTTTGAGCCCATCTACAATGATCTCTTAAAATCTCACTCCCCTATGGCACTTCTAAATTCCAGATATGTTTGATTATTTAGCCTAAAACTAATACATAGTCAATATCACCAAAACCTCAGTGAAAAAATAATAAGCAGGATTACCTAAGAAAATTTAATATTTTTATACCTGTAGATACTATAAATCAATTTCTAGATTAAGCCAGAACATCAATAAGTTGCATAATAGACCCATGTAGAACTGCTTTTAACAAACTGATCTTTATGATGGCAAAAAAATCGTATTGAAAGACTCAGCACTGAGAACCCTGTTGCTGTGTTTTCTGTACAAGGGCTGTAGGAGGTGCTATTTATCACATTCCATGCAACAGGAGACATTTCTCTACAGTCTCAGTAACTGCAACAGTTGTGCTTCTCAACTAATCTTTGTTGATAGGCAATATAAATCATACAGCTGTCTTCATTTTCCTCTTTATGCAGACAGTCGGAGAGACCCACAGTGTTTTGGAGTTCATAGTATTTATTTTGTTAACTAAACTCCCTCCTAGTGCTATAAGTCTGCAAGTTCATCTAGTATATTTTTGCTCTATTTTTGTTTTGTTCCATTTTTTAACAAGGCAAATAAATAAATGAACAGACAGACAAGATTTATTTAAGTGATACATATATACTTCTGGAAAATTCACTATATTATGGCATAACTACTGGTTAAGTCATTGTTAAATTTGCACACAAGTCAGATCATTAAATCTCAGAATTGCACACTGTAATTTCCACCAATGTTATGTGCTACTGTACCTTTTGTTAACATTTGGAGATGGCGAAAATAATCTTATGATATTACGAGTTTCATAGAATAAATAATAAGCATGTCTTAGTAGACACAGAATGAATAGTCTTTCCAGTTAAATAATCACCTAAGCAGCTGTAAGTCTCTATTTGACTTCCAATCAATTTAATAGCACAGACCACTCTAAAAGACCTTTCATCTAACTTGGAAAGAGAAAACATTTGCTGCAAATATTTACAAGTTAATTGCATCTTCTTTTTAGTTCTTTTACTATTAGAACACCTCAGTAAACTTTCAAAAATCAAACAGTAATTTATTGTTTGGATTTCTTTTTCTGCTTTGGTCTGGCTGAAACAGGAATTCAGTTCTCTTCAGTCAGAGAACTTTACTCAGCCACCTAGCCCAGGGAATGGAGCGTGGAAAATCAGGACTGTGGTTTTAGGCAACACATGCTTGTTACAAAACCCACAGATTTTACATGATAGGAAATACAGAGATGTCCTCGGGCCCTTACAAAGCTTGATTATTTAATAATCACCAGAGCATTGAAAAGTAATAGGTGATGGCAAAGGGAAAAGACTGAAAAACTGTAAAAAGACAGAATCATTGGGTTTAGAGTTGAAATGAATCCCAAAAGAACTTCTGTCCAATGAGATGATGATCAGCTCAGCGGAGACAAAGGCTTCAGGCAGGAAGAAATGCATCCTGCTGAGGAAGGGGGACTCTTTTTAGAGAGATGGGCAGGGACCAACCAGAATATATAGGATCTTAGAGGCCAAATTAAGAGTTTAGTACTCAGAAGCCTTAATAGTGTAAAAGAGGAAAAGGCATGATCAGATTCCCATTTTTAAAAGATCATTCTGGTTGGAGAATAGAAAACTGATTGCAGCGGAGCAACAAGTACAGTGGCAACAGTAAAGATGGAATGAAATGGAGAGATTAGAGAATTATGTATTTAGTATCCATGTTAAAGAGAATTTGGATGGGAAGTGAGGGATGAGGAGAAAAGGAAGTCGAAGATGATGTTCAGGTGTCTGGATTAAACGACTAGGAGCATGACTGGTACTTTGTATGAAGATAAGAAATACTGGAGGAAAAGCAGCTTTGGGTGGAAGATAGTAAGGTCAAGTTATAGACAGATTGAGTCAGTAGTGCTTTGTAGATAGCAAGTAGATAGCAAATAGCTGCTTCAAAAGTGTGCTGGGAAATATAGATGATTTACATGTGAGTGTTCCCAGCCTCCCTCTTTCCCCACTCCCTATTTTTGACCCTATTACTTCAGCTAGCTAAATTTCTAGAGACAGAAGAGTCTTCTCTGTTTGTAATTTATGTGCTATGTGACTTACTGCCATCAGGTGTCACATTAAAGAGCTTAGACCAATTAGTAAGAAAAATGAGAACTGAATATTATTAGTTATGTAATTTTGGGCTAGACAAGTTTAAACCGATAAAACTGCTTTATGAAACTGGAGAAGTAGTTGGCTCCATGTTCATTCTACTTACATCTGTCCAATATGCATATGTTAAGCACGGACCCGGTTAACCTACCTTGCTATTAATGAAAACAACACATGCAAACTACCATTTATGGATTTCTAAACATGAAGCCCACCTTTTGAAAAACCTTATACATTAAAGATATGTCACCCCAAAATCTCCTTTCCACTTTGGGGAAACAAATGGAATTCTATCCCTAGACAAAGCTCACTTATTCTAATGAAGGATGGTTATGTAAAACTGTTTAACTTTAGGATCTGATGTAAATCACTATTATGTATGAGGGTACTTCAAAAAGTTCATGGAAAGATTCATATTACCTTTCAATTCTATTTTTCCATGAACTTTTTGAAGTACCCTCATATTGATATAACTCAACCCTAGACTTGCATAAACCATAGGAATATTCAAATAAATGAGCAAGAACAGCCCTTGCTATTCACTTAAAATTTGTTGTAAAGACAGAAAATGTATCAAGGCTCACATTTTTGCTCTGGTATTATAACTCAAGGATGATGGTATGAGATCTCCAAAACTAAGAGTTAATTCTGGGCTGAACCCGTGGCTCACTCGGGAGAGTGCAGCACTGGGAGCGCAGCGGCGCTGGGAGCGCCGAGGCCGCAGGTTCAGATCCTACATAGGGTTGGCCGGTGTGCTCAATGGCTGAGCGCGGTGGGGCGACACCAAGCCAAGGATTATGATCCCCTTACCGGTCACACACACACACAAAAAGTTAATTCTATGCTTCACAATGTAACTAATGAATGATGTATAAGTTTAGGAAGTTCTATGAAGAGCTTTTGATTTCTTCCCTATTCTAATCACTAGCCAAATAAAATAATTGTCTGATAAAGAAAAACAAATTCTTAACAGTCCATACTAAACTAATGACATAACATGACATGACATAACATAACATAACATAACATAACATAACATAACAACATAACATAACATAACATAAGGAATAAAGTGGGAAAAGTTCCTGTCAACAGCTTATTAGAGTAAACATAAACTACAAAAATCCATGTTGGTATTGTTTGCTAATATTACTGAAAAGTTTAATTTCTTATAAAATTATAAGGTCTACATCAATGAAAACTCATTATCATGCTTGGCTTGAAGAACTTCACCAAAAAAACTGCTCCTCAGACATGCAGTGAAGTGGATTCACACACCATCATGCTGCCAAGCTGATTCACCACCCCAATAGCACAAAATGCTCTTGAGTGCAGAAGCTGGCTTTCTAAAACTGCTGGAAGCCCTTCTAAAGGCCTGAGTCAGAAGTATAAATAATTTCATAACCAAATAGCATTAGAAAATCCTGTTGTGATGGGTAAATACCCATGAATCACAACAGTCTCTCAGCATGATAAGCCAGGCAGCAACTAATTAGCTTCTCAGAAGCACATGAAGCTATCTTTTAATAATAATGCTTCTTGAACAAGGATTATGATGTCCTAATTTCATTTTGGAAATTACTGTTCTATCATCTCTAAAGAAAGAATTTTTTAATAAAAATAAATAGAATCTCTCAAAGGAAACGGTACCCTCACTGTAACTGTTTTGGTTTGGCTGTCTTGCTCAGGGCTGATATGTCTGCATTCTTCCAAAGAGTTAAATATCCACAGTCACCAGGTTATTAACAACTTAGAATTCAGTTTTTACTTTTTTCTCATAGGGCTTAAGACACTCACAAAAGAAGCTGAGCAATTACAAGGCCCCAAATACAATGCAAAATGTCTGTAACAGAATAGTCAGGGTATAAGAAAGATTCTACCGATGGGGATAATTAGCAAAGTTAATGGGTTACAGTCTTAAAGAGCTATTAACAAAGTATTACAAACAAGTTATCAGTATTTCAACTCAGTGCATGCTTTCTCATGACCGAAAATGACCTCTCCTTTTAGATTGAGAATATCCTAAAGGACATCTGCCCGTGTCCTTTTTTTAATGGTAACATCTCATTAGAGTATGTATCACATTTGTTTCTCCAAGCAGGATGACAAGCTTGTTAATGGAATGATCACATCTCATATCTTCTGTACTATAACTTGCTTAAGTGTCAAGCCGAGATCTGGGAATAGAGTAAGCATTTAAGAAGTTAATGATTAGTACTCTGGGATGCATACACAAAACCATATTCTTTTAAATTAGTGTTAACTGATTGGTTTTAAACTAAAAATTCTATTCAATAGGGAAAATTTGGAAACATCAGGTAAGTAGTAAGGTAAATAAAAACACCTCTCATCACCCACAGATAATAGCTATTTAAATTCAGTTGTACAACATGCATGAGCTTGGAGAAACTTATGTTGAGTAAAATAAGCAAAGTACAGAGGGATAAATACCACATGTCCTCACTCATAAGTGAGAGCTAAGAGAGAAAGAAGGAAGGAAAGAAAGACCACAGTGGTACACTGGACTTGGAAAGCAGGAGAGCATACCTAGGGATACAAAGTGCAGTGGGAGAACAGGGGTTGGGAGGGGGGGTTGGGAGGGAGGTCGGGGATAATTGAGTGGGGGACACAGGGTATAATCACAATTTGTGGTACTGGGCATGCTGCCAGTATGGATCTGGCCATCGTATTTTGGGCACGAGCAGTGACAATCAGCTTTGTTCCTCATGAATATTCATAACCAATAATAAAATAAAAAATTTAAAAAGTCAAGGTTGACATCTTCTTGTCCTATGAACCAGATTGAAAAAAAAAAAATAAATAAATTGGGTTGCAACTCTGTATTTTTTTCCACAAGTCCGTAGCTTTCATTTACTATACTGCAAACATTTTCCTTCTCTTTAAAAATTCTTTTCCTTAAAGGGGTCTCAAACTTCTTACATAAGCTAGGCAGGTACCATAAATACAGGAAGCCAATGAGCGTAAAATATTAGGTATTAGAGGCTGTTTACATAACAACTGAGCTACAACACACTCCGCAGACCAAAAAATAACAGCCAAATAAAACACATTCCTACATAGCCACATAAAACAATCTAGACATCCTTTGGACTCTTGTAGTACAAAATCATTTTAAATGACAGTATAATATTCCAATATGCAGATATACATAATTTATGTAACCATTCCCTTCTTAGTCAACTTTAAAGTCTTACATACACATTAGAATAGAAAGCCTGTAACTTTTAGATACTAAAAGTAGGTTTTGCTTTTGGGGGAGAATATTCATGAATTAAATTAATTTTGAGTTTAATCTCAAAAGAATAGAGTGTCATAAAGAGAATAAGTATTCCCATAACACACAGATGGAACAAAGCAGAAAAAGAACACAGAGAAGGAAAGAATTTCTTCATGAGAAGAGACAATACGTGAAGAAATTAATAGATATTCAAGAAATTTCCTAAAATAGAATTTAATAGGTTATAAATACATAAAGGAAAAATAGCTGTATGAAATGCTACAAAAGCAGAAGCAGTATGCTTTTATACCTGACAAATGGGATGCACAAAGGTTAATAAGAAATCAATATGCTTTCCCCAAGGCAGTGAATTTATCAAGCAGGAACATAAGTGGTGCTTTGTCAATTTAATGGTATGTGACATGTAGAGGCAAATGTTCTAAGGACAGCAAACAATGTGGACCTAAATAAGAGCTAAAAGACTGTGAATCACCTGAATATAGATTATAATTAAATAGGTGTCCATGAAACGCACAAGGAATATGTACAGAATAAGATGAGCCCCAGACTAGAATTTAGCTGTAGAAATATTCATGCAATGGTTATAAAGGATTGAAGAGCATAAGAGAAGGAACTATCAAAGGAAATGCTAGAGTAGCAAAATAATAAATAAACAGAGCCCTCCCAAATTTTTTAAGTTGTTCTTCAATATAAGAAGATATGGCCTTGCCTAAAAAGCAGAAACAGAAAGTCCTGAGGAGGGAATCAGCTTAAATAAAAAGACAACAGAATAAAATAAAACAGTGAAGTGGGTAGGGTAAGGAAGGACTGCAAGAATACTAAAAATTTTATAGCAGAATACGTAAATAATAACAGAAGTAAACACCATACTGGTGGCAATAAAGAACAGAAATGAAGCTGCATGAAATTTGAATCAGAAGTATGAAACATCAATTTGAGATGCTCTCAAAGAATGGAAAGCAAAGGATATTGAAATAATAAAAGATACTGTTGAAAAAGGAACCATTATAACAGAAATAAATCGGCTCAGGGGTAGGTGCTAATGGCTAGACATATCCTGGGAAATTTTCTGATTTACAAGGTTAAAAAAAAAAGATTAAAAAAATTTTTATGAACAGGGCAGGGAGAAAAAAACAGCTTAACCAAAAAATAATAATAAGCAGGTAATATGAAATGTCACAGAGCAGCAATTGTAGATATTTGAGGACGAAATGTTGTGACCCAAGTATTTTATACCTTGCCAAGTTGTCTTTCAGTTGTGAAGATGTGAAAGCCATTTTCAGAAAGGAAAAATCTCAAAAGATAGACCACCCATATACTATTTTTGAAACAACCTCTAAACCAATCCAATGTTAACAACCACAGCTTTAATGATAGGGAAGTTTTGGTACAAAAGTTCAGAAGATTTGCTTCTCACTTAGTGTGGACCACAGAATCCAGCCAAGTAAGTAGACCACTGAGTGTTCTTTCAACCATTCTTCCTATGGTCCCTCACTTTTCCCAGTTGTAAGTAACACATTTCTTGAGCTACATAGACAGAATTTCTCAGTTTGTCTGATAACCACTTCAAAGCATTAACTGGTCTTTATCTGTTCCAGCGTTTGTTACCAATGGCTAAACATTTTACTTAGTTGGAACACTATGACTATGCCTGAATAATTATTAAACATTTGTTTAATACTCAAAGAGGCATAAATTCATAGAACAACATCATGTCCATCCTAATAACCAAAGATCTCTATTAATGATATCCTGTGTCTCGAAAACTTAGACTGAATGACCCTAGCCTTTGAGTTTTTTAAAGTGGTAAAAATTATATAAGCCACTACCCACACATATTATCTTTCTCAATCCTTCTAATATTTTCTTTCCATTTAGGGCATGTGAATTTCCCTATACTGCTTATACTTAAAAATCAATATACGCAGTAAAGCCTTAACCAAGTAAAAATGCAGAGGAAAAAAGGCATATTTTAAACATCTACAAACATTGACACATAACTTATTTTCCCAGACTCTTCACTGATAATCCACGGCAATCATGGGAATCTAACCACAGTAAATTTTAAAATGATTGAAGAGGAACATAGACAATGTAGCTTCCACTTTCTCTTATTTTTATTATTATACAATAGGAAATTATTTTCTACATTCACATTTTTTGCACTTATCTTCCAAGATACCTTTGAAATAGAGAATGGAAAAGTTTGTTAGAGAGCAATTATAAGAATTAGAAATTGCCATCCTAAAATGAAACAAAAAGTCTGCTTTTAGGAGCTCTGGTTCTGTTTCGCCTAGCTTTAATAAAGCTAGATCTCAATAATGACAAAAGAAAACGGAGTAAAAAGGAGGGAAGGTCTTTAGGTTCTTTACTATGCAGCCAAAATTATTTTACTAGATACAATTGATTTCATGTTTTGTGAAGTACACCAGATATGTACTCTTATACATAATTCCAAGACTGCTTAGTTGATTCTCTGAAATAGTAGGCACTAATCATGGTGAAACATTTTACAACATTTGATCACACTGTTTATTTCTTATAATGTCTAAACAGAATATATGGCTGCCTAATATTTACGACAGGTGATAGGCAAGATGCAATGATTACACCTCAATAACATTTTTAGAGATAGACTCCAAGTGATAGGACAAATATTTCATGAATAACCAGATGACTGTGAAAAGAACAATATCATCTCTCTTAAGTTGGCTTTAGAACAAGCTGATTAAAATGAACCCGTGTATTACTCTCCATGGCTTATAAACATCTTTTCATTCTACTTGTAGATCTAGTGGCAGCTCTGACTCAGTCAACAGAACCTAGCTCTGGCACAAATTAGCTGGCATCGATGTTGGCATTATCACTTATTTCTGCTCCAGTGACTTTGAGACACTGACACAGCCAGAATAGAAGTAGTGATTTCCTTTGACAACTGATGAGGTATAATAACTTTTAGCATTGCTTCTACTTATACTTTCCCTTAATGATTTAATTGTAAAAATACCTAGCTCAGACTTTTTTTTTTTTACTGAATTTTGCAAAATCTCCATCTACAAGTATGCTAATGGCATATTTCAATAGCTTTTATTTATAAGAAGTCAATACACTATTCAAGGGAAGACAGAGTAGGTAGAAAATTGGATAAGACAGATAAATAGAGACATACAGACAGATGTGGAAGGATGATGAACAGACAGACAGGTAAACAATAGATGACAGATATACAGCTAAAGATCATTTATATTCTTCACTTTCAAAGGGCTAACTTCAACTTGATAAAAACTATTTAAAAGGATCACTTTAAACATAAAAACTTAAAAATTTCCTTTTGTTACATTTGTCTTGGCAAATTGGAAAGGATTCCCTTAATCCTAAGAGGTTTCCTTTCTTTAGGTGTGTCCCAACTTTAAGCTTGTATTTATCTTCATACTTATGAAAAATGATTAGAAATCAGAGAAAAAAGGGAAATTTCTAAGTGTATCTGTTTTTTAAATACAAAAGTAGACAGCAAGAAATAACCATCCCAATCTTCTAACTGCTATTAGAGAAAAAATGTAGAGAGCAAGACTGGCCATCCTCAATCTTCTAACTGCTGTTAGAATTTCTCAGTTTAGTCACAGCTAATTTCTCATGAGAGAAATGGAACTCAGAAAACAGAAAAAAGGTATCTTCACTGTACTGAGAGGAAATACTATCAACGTAGGTTTCTAGTTCAACAGAAAAAATCTCTTTCAAGAACAAGGGCAAAATCCCTAAATAAGAAAATTCTAAAAGTATATTTTAGATAGCTAGTGATCCCAAATGGACGTGAAAGAATAAAGATGCAGGAAAGACTAAAGAGCTTAGGAAGTGGTAAACATGTAAAAAAAAAAGTCTAAAAGACAAAACAAAACAAAAACCCATTAGCAGTATCTTGTGGGATATAAATGCATACTCATGCATGACAACAACAGAACTAAACCTGGGAGCAGATTAAAGATTTATGTGCTTTATGTTGTTTATATTATTCAGAAGGAGGATAAAGACACTGTGCAACATCAGACTTTGTTATGTTAAATATGTATAAGTAAAATTTCAAGGTAACTATTAAAAAATATATGCAAACAAAATAAAACATATATATGTTTTATTATATATATATATTAATATATAGTGGGCAATTCAAAAGGCAAAACAGAGAGAAAAAGAAACATAAATAAGTTCAGAAAGAAAAAGTAACATAAAATGGTAATATAAATTTAATTACATCCATAATTATAATATGTATTAATGGATCAAATATATCAAGTAAAAAGAAGAGGAAATCAGCCTGGATTTAAAATTTATACACAGTGGACCCTCGAACAACACAGGTTTGAAATGCACAGGTCCACTTATAAGTGGATTTTTTCAGTAAATATACTGGAAAATATTTTGGAGATTGTGACAATGATGCAGCCTAGAAATATCAAAAAATAAAAATAAAGTATGTCATGAATGCATAAAATACATGCAGACACCAGTCTATTTTTGTCATTCACTACCATAAAATAGACACAAATCTATTATAAAAAGTTAAAATTTATCAAAACTTAAGCACACAAACACAGACCACACATGATGCCATGTGCAATATGGTTATACACACATTTTTGACTGCACAGGAGGCCAGCGCCCCTCACCCCCATCTTGCTCAAGGTCAACCATACTTTACGTACTTTACTTTTGTACAGGAAACACAGCTAAAAGGATTGGAAGAAGACTGAAAGCAAAATGATAAAAAATAAATAAAAAAGGAAAAGTCTAAACGAAAGAAAGCTGAGGTAGCCATATTAATCCAGGCAACATAAACATTAAAGCAAAAAGGATCACTAAAGACCAAAAGGGTCATTTGATAATGATAAAGAGTTCAATTCACCAAGAAGATGTAATAGTTAATTGTATATGACCTTATAATATGATTTCAAAATATATAGAGCAAAAGTTGACAGAAATACAAGAAGAAATAGGCAAATTCTACAAGGAGAATGGGAGATAGTAACACATCTAAATCATTAATTGATAGATTTAGGAGACAAAAGTTCAGTTAAAAAAAATACATGTAAACAATACAGTTAAGTGGACCTGTATCCACTTTAGGAATGCTACATCCAACAAGCAAAGAACACGCAGTATTTTCAAACACAAAGAGAGCATTGATTAAAACTGACTATCTACTGTTCCATAAAACAGACCTCAACATATATCAAAGGGCCCAGATGAAATGGGTCATGATTTCCAACCTCAAAACAATTACACATGAAGTTAGTTGTAAAAAATGAAAACCAAAACAAACCAACTATGTTTGAGAATTAAGAAATGCACTTCCATATCAACCATGGGTCAAAGAAGAAGACACTGAAAATTTTAAGTTTTTCAAGTGAATAAAAATAATAAATACTGCATATTAATAACTGTGATATTCAACAAAAGAAGTATTTAAATGGGAAATTTTGGTATTTTTTTTTTATATTAGAAAACAAGAGTTACCAAAAATAAGTCAGCTATGTCCACTGGAAGAATTTAGGAAAAGAAGAAAATTACTTTAAAAAGCAGAAGGAAATAAATACTAAAGAGCAGATATTAATGAAAAAAGAAGAGTACAACAGAAGATTTAAAAGTTGGTTCTTTTAAAATACTGTTAAAGTTCACAAGTATCTAGAAAGACTGGTCAAGAAAAGAAAGCCTAAATAAATACGAAGAATGAAAAAAGAGGACATAGCTGCAAAAAAAAAGAGACAAGAAAAAGGTAATAAGAGGGCCATTATGAACAACTTTATTCCTACAAATTTGAAAACTTAGATGAAATGGACATATTCTTCGGAAAAACAAATTGTTCAGGAAAAAACGGGAAACGTGAACAGTCCTGTGACCATTAAGAAAACTGGATTAGTGGTCAAAGAATATTCCTATAAGTTAAACTTCAAGTCTAGATGGCTTCATTCAATTAGTTCCACCAAACATTCAAGAAACAAAAAATTTCATTCTTATAAACTATTCTACAATATTAGAAAAAGGCAGTACAGCCTGTTGGGAAACAATTCTCCACAGATTTCTTGCGCCTTTGAGTAGGCACTGACTGATCTTTATTTCACCGTCTTCCCATGGATCTAAGCATAGCAAACAGCCTTGTAAGACAAAGACAGTGTCTCCCTCCAGAACAAAGGATAGGTTTGAATACAGCCTTGAAGGTAGAGATAGTATCTCCCTTTTAAGCAAAATGCAGGTGTGCTTACTGCTTATTAAAAAGGTTTTTTTTATGAGCTCCTCTGCTATAATACAATTCACTGTGTGTGCAAGTCTTATCCATGTGGGAAATAGGGCTCAGAGAAAAGATGCAAAAATGCTTATTCTCTGGGTACTGATATTTCTATGCACAATAAACAGTCTATCTCAGACCCCAGAATGTTGTGTCTTCTATCAGAATCCATGTAACTAGGCAGGTTAACTTCTTAGCTTATACACAGAATAACATTAGACCCTTCACAGTTCTTGACAAGTCTATACCTGAACAGGCCAGCACAAGGCCTATACCAGTAATGAGCACCTGAAAAAAATTCTAAGGGGGGCAGGGAAGAATGGAGGGGAGGGGAAAGGGGAGAGATTGGATAAAGGGCATAAAGAATGATTTGTAAGAATGAATATGCTAATAAATAATTTAAAACTAAAAATAAATAAATAAATAAAAGGCCACTACTCAGTCAAAAAAAAAAAAAAATTCTAAGAAATATAGCCAATCAACTTTAGCAGTCCATCACTAGATAAAAATGCATCATGATATCCCAGTAACACAAGATTAGACTCCCAATATAATATCAATTAATATATTTACCTTATTAGAGATCAAAGAAGAAATATGTTTATGTCAACAGACATATAAAATTTGTTAGATATTTTAACATCATTAATAATTTTAAAAAGCAAACTAAAAACAAATCAAGGCTACATTATTTGATAATCGGTATTTACCAAGAAAATCCATAACAAACATCATACTTAATAGGAAAACGATTAAAAGCATTTTATCTGACACTGGGAACAAGATAAGGTTGCTTGCTATACTCATTTCTATTAAACACTAGAGGTTCTAACCAGTGCAGTAAGACAGGAAAATATGCATAAGGTCTGGAAGAAAGAAAAATATCGTCGTTTCCAGAGAATATAACTATGTTTTTAAAAAAATGAACAAATACTACAAATATATTATTGCAATTTAATGAAAGAGTTTAGCAATACCACTCAATTTTTTTCTAAAAAAGCACACAAAAATCTATTATATATCTACCTACCAGCAACAACTTGAAAATAAAAATTAAAAACACACCATTAACAATGGCTTAAAAATATAAAGTACCAAACAACATCAAGAATTTTTAAAAAGACATAAGAAAAAATTATGACTTCATTTTTATGACATTAAAGATCACCTAAGTACTGATAGATACACCATGTTTGAGGATTAGAAAACACAGTATTATAAAGATGTTAATATTTTCCAAACTGATATGTAGATTTAATACAATACATATCAAAACCCCAACAAACTTGTGGGTTTTTAACATGACAATATGGAAAGAGATAGGCATTAAAAGCTGATGCTTTGATGGAAAAACAAGGGACCAGGAATAGTCACTACTCTTGAAAAAAATAAAGGAGGATTTGTCCTCTCCTATATCAAGACTTATTGTAATACTACTATAATTAATACAGTATAGACAGAGAAAGACCAACAGAACAGAATATAAGGCCCAGACTGAGACACACCAATTTATCAACACTTGATAAACAGTAGAGAAGATAATGTAGATCAAAGAGAAAATATGGAACACTTTTAATCAATGGTAGTGAGACAATTAGGTATCCATATGTAAAAAGTGAAATTGAACTCCTACCTCTTACTATATACAAAATCAATTCCAGGTGGGTTAAAGAAATACATACCAAAAGCAAGTCTACAACATTTTTAGAAGACAAGACACACGGTCTTGAGAGGCTATTGTTTTGTGAGAAAATCTGCAAATCTTCAATTTAACGGACCATTGCTGAAAGTAGGGAGTAGCGTCCTGACCCGAAATCAAGATTACTATAGTACAGATACAAGAAAAACACAAAAATTTCTTTCTTACTTTTGTAGCTTCAGAAAGAAAAAACCAAAAGAGCCATAGCTTGTGAACATGTAGACTGATGTAAAGGAAAAAACACTGATTATTTTTGCTCAGAACAGAAAACAAACAAAATAAGAGCATATCTGATTTTGAGGATTTTTCAGAAACAGATGAGAAAAAGATGTCTGTAATTAAAAATAAAATTAAAGAGTCAACCCTCTAATATATCTTAGGAGTATTTTCAGAATAAAAACCAATGGCTAAACTAAATTTTACTGCATAGTATAATCTTCCATAGTCCCAGAAAAAATTATACTGGGTTTCCATGTTTTAAAAAAATTGCTAAGCTCTAAGAATAAAATAAAATGTAAAGCGTTTAGTATAAACACTCAAATTCACCTTGAGTAAGAAAAAAATTTTCCTAAAATCTTTGGAGGTAATACCAACATTATTTATGCTCTAAATTTAGAGAAAATTCTTTCTTCTGAAGGCTTGAATTACTTATTGTGCTTTATCTACCTTTATGAGAACTAGGTGATGCAAGAGTAAGAAGTCATTATATCTCACATTTTTAAAATGACATTTATCAAAAAGTAAATAGCCAGCTATCAATATGAATATATAACTACCAATTTTCCAGTATCTATTTTACAAGTTCCCTTATATAGATACCTCTTCATTTATACCTCCAATCAAATTTTTATTTTATCACAAGAAATGGGACAAGTCTACATATTATTGAAATAATATAATTAATTTAAAATAATACTTTTTTAATGATTATAATTTTTTAAAAAATCTCCTAGTGAAGTTTTGTAGATTATCGATTTTTCACGATTTGTGACATTTCAATTGTAAAGGCAAAGGATAGATAGAAAAGCCAGTTCCAGAGCCACTTTCTGGAACTTTCACAAACAACTTGCCCCAATATTTACTTGAAACCCAAATTTGTTTTCCCTTTGATAGACAGGAGAACAAGGAGATATTCCTGCCAACAATTCATTGAAGCATAATGTCTATATCTAAATTAGTAAAAAACTAAAAAGGCAGCTGCTATATCTCTATTCAGAATCACACAGCAGCTGTGAAAACGGTTTTATTCTTCCACTTCCAAGTCAGTACATCAAAACCCTTGCCCAGGAGTGTGCCAGCAACTTCCACACTAACTGCAGAATTGCCATAGCAATGAAACAACAATACCCACACATGTTCATTTGGACAACCAAGCCAGGGCTATTTATAACTGGAAGAGTGACTCCAACAAGAAAGTCATAGAGGATAGACTGACTAATTAAGGTGTGAGAGTTGAGTCCAAAAATGTTAAAGACATAATTTCACTTTATGTTTTATTTAGCTTACCACAGAAAAATAATGACTATGTAATTTCATTAACTATTTTTCCCTTTTGCTAAAACCAAACATAGGCTCTTACGTAACACATATCAAACATTGGATTACTTTTCTCCAATGGACTTTGTATGAGAAATCTTCAGTACCGATTATAAATAGACCTCAAAATACAAGATCCATTTGTCACAACTGAGTGGTCTTAAATTTTTTAATATGTAAGTTTCAAAAATAAACAAATGTTATTTTGATGTATTTCAACCTAAGTAAAAATACCTAATGTGGAGCAATTATTTATTGATGAAAGAAGGAAGGAAAAAATAAAAACTACAGTAATCTCTGAAAAAAATAATGGACTCCCAAAGTGCAAGGAATTTCTTTTCATGATCAAGGTAACCTCATTCCAAGTAAGTGTCCCACAGCTTTCTGCCTTATTAAAATTACCAAAATCAGAATCCATCACAAGCCAGCTATATCTCATAGTAATATCTCAGTAGATTGTTTCCACCATAACAAATAAAGCAAAATATTTCACCAAAATTATTACTATTCCATCATGGATGCTGTTCAAGGCTACTGTAAAATACTAAATGTTAGTGGTGCAAAAATCATGGTGAATCATTAGTTTATATTACCAGAAATCCTTCAAAAACCTGCACTTGGGTGGTTGCTGCAGATTGGATGTCTCCCCAACTTCACTGAGGCTTAATCTCTCCTGTAACTGTTGAGGGTGGTACATCCTATTATGGTAATCAAAAGGCGGGGCCTTGAAGAGGTGATTGGATTGTAGGACCATGCCGTAGTGAATAGATTAATAATGGTAGTCAGGGGCATGGTTCTGGGGGCTTTACAAGAAGAGCATGTGAGTGATTAGTCTCTCTCTGCTCCTCTAATTTTGCCATGTGAGATGCCTGGGTCACTGTTGCTCCACCAAGGAAGACCCTCACCAGATGTATTCCCTGGACTTTGGACTTTTCTTGAGAGTCAAAGATGGGTAATGAGGATGTTATTCTGCAGCAACCTAAGACAGGGATATCTGTCCAGCTACAGTTATTCCCAATGACGGGTAAGCTGTTATAGAATTGAACATCCCAACCTAAGCCAGACACAGGTCTTATTATGTTGGGCTATATTTCCATTTCTCATATAAGAAAAGAAAGGGGGATATGTTGGGGACCTGTAGCCCCACACCCCTTCTTGTGTGACCAGGCCTACGTGACAACCTGCTTGTGTCAGATGTCTGTGCTTACGGGATATCTGCCTCATAATCTGTTTGTGCCTGGGACGCTGTGCTCCTGGCTATGCAAGTCTACTCAAGAGTGACCTCTTATCTCCTTCCAAGTTTCTGCTTTCTTGTAAAGGTTGGGGGCTTCTTTGCATCAGAGATTTTCTGACTTTGTTTCTTCTCAAGATCTTATTGTATTCCTGCATTCCTAACTCCTTACAATATGCCTGCTTTTTCCTATATAAGATGTAACCTAAGTATCAATAAACGAGACTTGATCAGAATACTGTCTTGTCTCCCATCTCTCGCGTCTCTTGCTTCCATCCCATTCCCACTCCCCCCTCCAGGGTCTGCGTTGAATATCCCACGGGTCGGGACAAGGTATTTTCTTATAAGCAACAGAAATGGACTAATACAGTGGTTAATTAACTAAATCAGAATTAAATTCAAATTCAATATAAAAATTACTTCTAAGAAAAGTTATTTTTCTTAAAACTGAATAATATTGACTATACAATAATTATGGATTGTTCTGGCTACATTATTAACTCACTGCTGCTGCTACCCTGCAAAACCCACCCTTAAATCTGTCTGCTACCCTGCAAAACCCACCCTTTTAAAAACCGTTGTTAGCTGTCTACCAGAGTTCTATTAAAATTCTATATGGCATAAACACCTTATAACTTCTCTACCGCAACCTGAAGTAAACCAAAGAGCCAAATTATTTTAAGAGGATAGGAATATCTGATTTCATTAATTTATTGGAAAATGTAACCACAATGGAGACAAGATGAATCAGGAGCTAAAAGATAATAATTTTTTGAATACCTACAATGAGCCAGGTTTTACATACATGATTTATTTTTAATTCTCACAACAGCATTTTGAAATAGTTATTGTTAGCCCCATCTTACAACTAGCTAAAAAAAACAGAAGCTTGAATGAAATCAACAAAATACCCAAGGTCACAAAGCCAGTAAGTAAGTGGCAAGACTGTCTAATCTGAATATTCATGCTTATGTAGCCAAACAGTCTCTCTAAAAATATTTCTACCTGGCACACATTTCAGAAAGAGTTTTAAGGAACTTGCATATTAAAAACAATTTAAGAAAACACACAAACACACACAAATTAAATAGAATAGCCCAATGTAACTAAACGTGGTCATTTCAGATTAGAATATACTAGTCTCTCTAGGTAAAGAGGTTTGGCCAGAAAGCTTCAGGCCCCCATCTCATGATGTATGAAGCAATGAGTAGAAGGACAAGCTGTACTGTGTATAACATTCAGTTAATGGCCCCAAAGCCAGCCATAAAACAAATTGACAGACATTTCTAGTCCTACTTTACTAAAATATAACTACCCTAAAGGAAAATTGAGTTACTACATGAGTGTCTGTTCTGAGAAATAACACACACTCTAAGATAGAGAAGCAGAGACTTTCAGCTCTTTCAAACTGCCTAGGAATATTCACTGTGAGAAGATGCCCCACACCATGTTCTAGAGGTAGAACTAATACATAAATGAGCAATAATAATCCACCATTCATTCAGGAAATATTTAACACATCCTAGAATAAGATGCTATGCCTACACATAAAAACGTATATAATACAAGGAAACTGTAATGTAGCTAGAGACGCAAAAAATACAATCAATTAATAAAAATGCATAATAGTAATAATGTATGATAATATTTTAAGTGTGCTCATAAAGATAAGAAGTGCTCCATAGTTCATAGAAGGGGGAAGATCGCTTAAGGTTTGTCAGGCAGTTTCATGGAAGAACTATGCTTGCAAGTTACAAAGAGGTCTATTAATGAAAGGAAGATTGGTAAAGCTATCACAGCCACATAATTGTTAAAAGCTAAATCCCAAAGATGAAAAACAAAAAGCTTCTCTTTTCTAGCATCATGATATTTAAAAATTCTAAGCACTCAGTTTTAAAATTTCTAGTGAAATTAAATAAACTATTAAAGTAAATCACATATGCTATGCGGCATAAGGAGAGAACAAAGTGATTTGATTTCAATAATAGACAATATTCAATTTGCAGCTTTACCACTCACACTTCATACGTAACCATGGGCAAATTATTTAACCTATGTGGGTCCCAGCTTATGAAACTGTAAGTTGGGGGCACTACCACTTACTCAAGAGGCTTTATGAATCAATTAGATAAAGTATGAGGAAAGTGCTAATTTACTATCTAAATTATTTAAAATCAAATTCTTAATTAAAAAACCTTTATTGTATTTTGCATCTAAGAACTATGTTTCTCTGAAAGAACTTTACGCTTTTCTAATGAATTGGGTATGTTATTTCAAAAATAATAAACATGGTTAATGTTATTTTCAAAATCCCTTTATAACCAGTTTAAAACAAAAACCAAAAAACTATTGTTTACACAGAAGTACAAATTCTTGGAAATCTGTGGTAATTTTTAATATCATTATACCATCTCCCTAAACATACAATTTTTAAATCATTTTTTTTTTCTTCTTCATTCCACTAATACTAATAAGTATTACTAATTTATCATATATCTATTCAGGTCATCAGTAGATGTTGGTGATACGCAAGCTGCAGAAACTAATCCTAATATTAAAGCAAGTAAAACTGCATGTGTTTCTTTTCTCGCCCTGACCTTAAAATCACTTACTCAAAGAATATTTGGCATAAATGCCATTTTTCTATTGACTTTTTCTCTTCTTTTCCCCTTCTTCACTGTTTAATCCCATAAACAGGTTGCTTCTACTGAAAATTGTTCATTATTATCATGATGAATAAATATTTTGTTTCTCAGAAGGTTTAACCTTCTGATTTTGAGGTACTTAATGTAAAATAATAATGGGAGTATGCCACAAAATGTAATCGTAGATAAAACTGATAAATATCAAACTAATTTAATTGGAATTGCTGTTTGTTTTCTCTCATCCACTTACTAAAGAAAAATAAAAAGAGCAGTGAAATGGCCCCAAAAAAGGTCATTAAGGAAGGGTGTTGCCTGAATAATCAGGAGTTGAACATAGTGCCCACTTGCAAGAAATTTGGCACCTGATGAACAAACAACTCATGAATAACCTACGTTTAGAGATGTCTGGACATAAAATGGGCAGAGGAAAATGGTCTTGTCATACATTTGTGTCTTTCATTTATGATTCGTTAATGGATGAGATAATTATATACTTCATAGTAATATAACAGTTATAAAAACAAAGTATAAGGAGAACCTAGTATAATTTTGCAAATATTAGCTACCTAGAATCTGTTGAAGGAAAGAAAGGAGGAAAGAAAGAAGGGAGAAAAGGAAAGGAAAAAATAGAATTTATCTAAGATCTCAAACTCTTT
The DNA here is from genome assembly GCF_000696425.1 of Galeopterus variegatus. Taxonomy (NCBI): domain Eukaryota; kingdom Metazoa; phylum Chordata; class Mammalia; order Dermoptera; family Cynocephalidae; genus Galeopterus; species Galeopterus variegatus. Next base: position 448,434 of record NW_007726408.1, on the reverse strand, counting down.
TCAGTATTTACTAAGCAGAAATATTATTCATAAAAGTGTATACAGCTTAATGGAAGAAATCACATATTATACTTACTCATTAAATGTTTCTAAACAAATCTTTTGGTGGTATTCAATAATAAAGTTAATTCTCTTTTGTATCCATTCAGTAAGATGAAATATTAATTGTATGAAAAACTATGTATACAGCTTACATGTGTCGAGCAATATAAAGAAATAAAGTCAGAGAAAAAAGAAAAGTCTCGTAGACTGTGGTCTCCAGTATAATAGCTGACATCTCTGTAATAGTACCTTTTATTTTAATCCATTAGCAACTATTAAATCACAAGCATCTACAGATGCTATATTGCTACCATGGAAATGCAGAATATATGAATTAGGACTGTGGTTAAAAAAAAAAAAAAAAAAGGAAAGAAGGGAACCTAGCTTCTATAGGAAGCTGTTTCTTTTCATAGGTTCTTATCCATCTAACAAACACCCTATGTCTTTAAATCTTGTAATTATTTGTCATTTAAACTTTATTCTTCACACAAAGCATCAGTCACACATTACTTACCTGCCAGGACTTTTTAAATTTTGGATTCAATCAACAAATTTCACATTAAATCAATACTACGCAGCCCCAATTTTTTACTACTCATTATATCTTATGTGTCATCAGTTTAAGAGAGCTATTTGTAATCATTACAAGAAAGCTGCTATTACTGTGGCTCCTTTCCATACGAGGCAGTTCATAAACAAGTTCCTGAAGGGAGGTTTCCAAACATCAAAGTTATTATAAATGAAAGCAATAAGAACATTCCCTCAGGAAGGCATAAAGAGACTATGTTGTAAGCTAATTAGTCATATTATTGTTAGTCTGAACAAAGAGTATGTTATTAGAAGGCCAATTAGTCTATATGAAATCTAGGGCATAAAAAAAGAGCCAAAGTGAAAGACTTGTCAAAGTGTCTCTGGCACACACAGGGTAAAGAATGTCCTGACAAACCAGTAAGAGTCCACTTGACTTGGTAGATTTCTGCTCACTGGAAATAAGCAGACGGAAAATGAACGTTTATCAATTACCAACTATATTACAGATATGCAGATAACTCCTTTGTTCCGATTCCAAGCTCATGAAACAACTTTCTGAAAGGGTGATAGAGACAGAACAAAAAAGCCCAAAACACTGATCAGCTACTCAAGCACTTCAATTCACTTAGCACCTCCTCTTCTCCTGACTTCACAAAAAGCACTAGGGTTCTTCCTCCATCTATTCTGGGTTGGGTTAGTGGGAATCATCATACCTACGCTTAATCCAACTCAGTAAGAATTGGAAAAAAAAACAAATACACCAGCTTTGCAGACCTGAAAAACTGAAGGCCAGACCTAGACTTCAATGACCGCATAAAGTCATGCCACCCTACAAGGTCCTGTTTGAACAGCTAGTCTACATCTTCCATAAATATCAATCTTTTCAATCTCTATTCAAACTTTTTTTTCTTCAGTTGTGACCATCCTACTCATTTCCCCGCACCTCTGAGCACCCTTTCCTAAGGATGCATCTTCCCTATAAGAAAGTGACTATACTAATCTTCTACCCTGCAACCTTGCTATAATTATTTATTAGTGCCAGGCATTTTTTGTTGATTCTTTCAGATTTTCTAATATAGACAATCATGTCATTTGAGAACAGAGTTTTATTTCTTTCTTCCTGATTAGTATAACTTTTACTTCCTCTTCTCTTATTTTATTAGCTAGGACTTTCAGTAGCTAGTACTTCCAGATGTAAAAAAAGAAGAAGGGACATCTTTGCTTTATTCCTGATCTTAGTGAGAAAGTGTCTAGTTTCTCACAATTAAGTATGATTTTGGCTGTAGGGTTTTTGTAGATTTTTCTTTACAGAGTTGAGGAAGTTCACTTCTCCTTCTGGTTTATTGAGCTTTTACCATGAACAGGTGTTGGATTTTGTCAAATACTGCTTCTTCCATCTATTGATATAACCGTGTGATTTTTCTTTATTAGTCTTTTGTTGTGATGGGTAACATTTATTGACTTGCAAACACTGAACCAGCCTTGCACATCTCATTTAGTTGTGGTGCATATAAAAACAGACACTTGGTCAGACCAATAGAATAGAACAGAGAACCTAGAAATCAACCCAGATACTTAACATCCAACTGATCTTCAACAAAGTCACCAAGAACATATATTGGGGAAAAGACTGTCTCCTCAATAAATGGTGCAGGGAAAACTGGACATCTCCATATGTAGAAGAATGAAACTAGACCCGTACCTCTCACCATACACCAAAATCAACTCAAAATGGATTAAAGACTTAAATATAAGACCTGAAACTAATAAACTCCTAAAAGAAAACTTAGGGGAAACACTTCAGGAAGTAGGACTGGGCAAAGACTTCATGAATATGACCACAAAAGCATAGGCAACAAAAGGGAAAAAACAAATGGGACTATATCAAACTAAACAGCCTCTTCAGAGCAAATGAAACAATTAACAGAGTGAAAAGACAACTTATAGAGTGGGAGAAAATATTTGCAAACTATGCATCTGACAAAGGATTAATATCCAGAATACACAAGGATCTCAAACAACTTAATAGTAAAAAATCAAATAACCTGATTAAAAAATGGGCAAAGGAGCTGACCAGGTGTTTCACAAAGGAAAATAAACAAATGGCCAACAGACACATGAAAAAATCCTCAATATCATTCAGCATCAGAGAAATGCAAATCAAAACCACACTGAGATATCATCTCACACTAGTGAGACTGGCTATTACCAAAAAATGCTGGTGTGGATGTGGAGAAAGGGGAACCCTCCTACACAATTGATGGGACTATAAATTGGTGCAGCCATTATGGAAAATGGCATTGAAGTTCCTCAAACAACTACAGACAGAACTGACATATGATCCAGAAATTCCACTGCTGGATATATATCCAAAGGAATGGAAGTCATCATGTCAAAAAGATACTTGCACTCCTATGTTTACTGCAGCTCTATTTACAATAGCCAACATTCAGAGCCAACCTAAATGTCCATCATCAAATGACTGGATAAGGAATGTGGCATATTTACACAATGGAATACTACTCTGCCATAAAAATAAATAAAATCATGCCATTCACAGCAAACACGGATTAACTTAGAGAAAATCATGTTAAGTGAAATAATACAGGCAAAGAAATAGAAATATGATATGTCTTCACTCATAAATTGGACCTAAAAAAGAAAGAAAGAAAGATCACAACAATATGTTGAACTTTCAAACGGAGAGAATAGAACTGAGGTTACCAGAGGTGGGAATGTGAGGGTGTAAGGGAGGAATTGATAAAGGGCCAAAAAAAGAATACATTGTATAATGCTGAAAATACAAATTATCCTGAATTAAACATCACATATTGCACACGGGCATTGATATTCAACTCTGTACTACACAGGTATGTACAATCAACTATGTTTCAATAATTTTTAAAAAATAACAATAAAGTTTTCCTTTCTTACAAGTTCTGTCTGTATACAATTTCTTCTTTAAATGTTTGGTAAAATTCATCTGTGAACCCATCTGAGCCTGATGCTCCCTGTTTTTGAAGGTTATTAATTATTGATTCAATTTCTTTAATACAGAACTATTCAGATTGCCTAGAACTATTCAGGTTGTGGGAGATCTTGCACATTCTCTCACTCAAGAAATTGGTCCATTTTATCCAGGCTATCAAATTTGTGGGCAGAGTTGTTCATAGTATCCCTTTATTATTATCTTTCAATGTCCATGGGATCTGTAGTGTTGTTAACTCTTTCATATCTGATATATTAATAATGTGTACTATCTTTCTTGTTTCTTAATAAACATGGCTAGAGGCCTATTGATTTTATTTGTCTTTTAAGAACTAGCTTTTGGTTTTGTTGTTTTTCTCTATTGATTTCCTGTTTCCGATTTCATTAATTTCTGTTCCAATTTTACTATTTATCTTCTGCTTACTTTAGGCTTAATTCCTGCTTCTTTTTTAGTTTCCTAAGGTGGAAGCCTAGATGATTTAGATATTTCTTCTTTTCTGATATATATATATATATATATACACACTATATCAATACTATACATTTCTCTTTAAGCACTGCTTTCACTGCAGCCCATAAATTTTGACAAGTTATGCTTTCATTTTCATTTAGTTCAAAATAATTTTTTGCCAAGATTTCTTCTTTGACTCATGTATTATTTAGAAGTGTGTTGTTTAATCTCCAAGTATTTTGATATTATCCAACTATCTTTCTGTTATTGATTTCTAGTTTAATTCCATTGTGGTCTGAAGGTTGATATGATAAGATTTATATTCTTTTAAATTTGTTAAGGTGTGTTTTATGTAGAATTGGGTAGCTCCCTTCTCCAAGGTCAGTTAGGCTACAATAAAACCCCAACAGTGAAAATAAAAGAATGTAAAATATTTCATTAGTAATTTTTATAATGATTACATGTTGAAATGATACTATTTTGAATATACTGAGTTACATAAAACACATTTTAAAATTAATTTCACCTGTTTCTACTTTTTAGTGTGGCTACTAGAAAATTTTAAATTACATATGTGGCTCACATTTGTGACTCACACTATATTTCAATAGAACAGCACTGTCTCACTGTAATATATAGGATTTTTATATTTGCTTTAAAAAAAAGGAAGCAAAATCCCCAACAATTAGACTCTGTTTAACTAGTTTCTCCTGAAACAGACCTTGATAATAAGGAACAGAATGCTCTGGCATTTTGAAACATGCCAGAAGCACCAGAGGAGTTTTCTCCAATATTAACCAAGGGAACTTGGTAGAGCTCCATGAGCTAAAACTCACAAATGTATGCAGAGTCCTTTGCTGAATGGGTCCCCCTGCAGTTTTTAACTCAAGACTTCTGCACACTGAGCCTCCAGCAATTCATCAATTACAGTTCAAGTTTTCCTCCTATAGCACTGGTTCCCATGGAGGTTTTGCTCATGAGTTTCTGCTTCAGTAAGGCGTGATTATCTGTACCTACCTATCTCTCCACTTTTGGGGGCAGCAGTTCACCCTGTGACTTTCCTTCTCTTTTGGGTCTAAGAAGAGTTGTTGATTTTTCAATTGTCCAACTTTTTATATGTTAGGACAGAGTGGTGACTTCTAACTTCTTTACATGTCTAGCCCTATCTTTGTCAGCAGTTTGATTATAATATATCTGAGCATGGCTCTCTTTGAATTGATACTGTTTGCTGAGTTTTTTAAATCTGTGAGTTTATGTCTATCACCAAATGGGGCCTTTTCAGCCATTATTTCTTCAAATATTTTTTTCTTCTGCACCCATCCCTTTTCTATCCTTCTGGTATCCTAATGATATGTTAGTCCCTCTAATATTTTCCACAAAGTCTCTAAGGCTTATCTCATTCTTTTTTTCAACTTTTTTATGTTAGGTTTTTTTAATTGGGATAAAACATACACGCACACACATATAAAGCATAAGCTTTCTTATTTCAGACAATTTCTATTTTTTGTTTGATTTCTATTGCTTTATCTTAAGTGCACTGACTCTTTTCATCTCACTTCTGCTATTAAACCTACTCAATAAATTTTTATTTTCAGATACATATCTTTCAATTCTGAAATTTCTTTTTGATTCTTTTTTTAGTTTTTTTCTGCTGAGAACTTCTACCTTTCCATTTATTTCAGCAGTGTTCACTTTTACCTCTTGGATCACGGTTATATAAGCTGCTTTAAAGTTTTTGTCTGATAAATCTATCACCTAGGTTATCTGGTAGTTAGCTTCTACTGATTTTTCCGTTGAGAACGGGTAAGATTTTCCTGGTTCTTTGCATGTCAAGTAACTTTGGATTATATTCTGACCATATTGAATATTATGTTGTGAGTCTCTTGGTCCAGTTAAAACAATTTAGCAAATGTTGATTAATTTTTGTTTATTTTAGCAATCAATCTAGTTAGGTTCAGAACATAAGTCCTGCCCTATATTCTGTAGGAGATAGTTCTGTCAGTTTTCATTAGGCTATGTTATTTGGGCTATTCAGGGGATAGTCTGGGACACGCACAGTAGTTCACACCATAGTTCTGTTTTCAAAACCTTTGCTTTTCCCCTTTAGGCCTGTTATGTTCATGCGCTGCTTAGGGGTGAGCTCAGGTCTTGTGTTGATTTAACACAGAAAGAGGAAATCCCCCTTTTTCAGCTCTCCCCTCTCCAAAACTTCCCTGTTATTCTCTGGCCCCCCAGGATCTTCTTTTTCAAATCTGCTACCCACAAGGCCAGAGATTTTCTTAGAACTTTAATCACCTACACTGTTGCACAGTTCCACACAACTGGAATTGCCCTTGGGGCACAGCAACAAGAAAAACTACAGAGAACAGTAACAGTGATTCCCCCACATCCTCTCTAGATCCCAGGGACCCCTTTCCTGGCTCCTCTGGACAGAAAGAAGAGCTATATCTCAGCATCTTAGGTGCTACACCACTGCCACTGCCACCACGACCACAATCACTGTAGCAGTGCAGGTTTATAACTGGGCTAACCTCAATGCAGGGCCAGGAGAGAAAAAAGGAAAAAAAAGGAGGGAAACTCCTTCCATTACTCTGGCTCACAGGGGTCCCTTTTCCTTGTCCTCTGGCTAGAAGGAGGGGGCTTCTCTTGGAATATTTTGCTGCTGGTGTTCAATAAATAGTCCTGTGACTCAGCCTCCCAAAGGTAAGAGCCAGAAAATTAAGCAAACACACAAAAAAATACAACCAGTAAATTTACTGACAGACCAGTTGGTCCTTGAATTTTCACTTCCCTGCTTAATCTACCTTTTCAGAGCCTCAGCTGTGTTTTGCATTATTTCCAGAGTTTTTAGCTGTTATCAGTGGAGAGATAAACTGTAGGAAACTTACTCCATTTTGACCAGCACCAGATTTCTCATTACATTTTAAAATGTAATTGTTTTCCTTTACTGCATCCAGTATAGACACAAATATGGGTTTGGGATGCAGTAAAAAGCATTCCAACATCAGTAACACTAAGTGCTTAGAATATGGCTATTGAACCAAATACTCTAACGGATATATTGAAAAGTATCTAATTAAAGGTGAAGTGTACATCTGGGCAGGGTAACAGCAAAACCTCAAATCTATTCTAAGATACTGTAAAAATAATCAAACGGGAAACTCCAGACCTGGTTCATGCTGTGCTTTCTTCTTACAAATACTTCAAACTACTAGCAGCAGGCTCTCAAGTACTTATCTGTGTGTTCTACCCGCCAATAACTATTTTGAAACTGTGTCAGTTGGCTTAGAATTGTGTGGTCTAGGAAAACACAAAGCCACTTTTTAATGCAACAGTTTCCCATCAAAAAGCACTCTTTCAATGAACACACTCTTCAACTTCAGCAAGATGCCTTAAATAACAAGAAACACACCAATAGCCAGCAATGCTAGCTTGCTCACTCAGCTGGGTCAAATAGCAAAATTCAACCTAAATTGGGGCATTTGAAATGAAGAGCTGTACAGAACTGAGCACCAAATCTCAATGGAGGGAAAAAGCAGACTATTAAAAGTTAAATTGTTTTAAGGTAAATGCAAAAAAAAAATGCACTACAGGACAGCATTGGGTTTAGAGTTTCATTTTAAAAATGAATTCATGTTATCTATTTAGCAGTTTGTAATTGAACGAGACTAGGATTGACTCTCCTCTTGTTAGGACCTGACGCCTGTTTTGCATCCATTTCACATTGAGGAAGGGGCCTGAGCAAGTGGCAGATGATCACAGTACTCCTTTTTTTCCTCTCTTACCTGGTCAATGAAGTTCCTATGAAAAAAGAAACTTTACTCATAATTTAATAAAACTCTCTTGCTTTACAGAAGAGAAGGAAAGCTCAGAGTCATTAAGTGACTTGTCCAAAAATCACATATTCAAGTAAAAGGTAAAAGCAAGACCATAACACAGTATTTCCAGTTTCACATCCCATGTTCCTTCCACTACTCCATGCTGCCTTCTAAGCAAGGGCAAAGCTGGGAAACCTTCTAAAGCGATGGCACCTGGGAGAAGCTGATCCAGGCACCAATAACTGATATTTGGCAATCAAAATGCAGGTGGCCTCAGAGGGTGACTTTTTTTAAAACCCCACCTATCACCTTTCTGAAAAACACATCATCTTTTATCAACTCATAAAATAAATAAAAACAAACATTTGTTGCCATGATAAAAGAAAATGTAATCTTTTTCCTTTGTTGCCTCACTTTCTTAACCTGCTGTCAAGAATAACATGGCAGAACTAAACCTGAACTCAGACAAGAAGCTACATGTCTATTCTCATGTTTCATCCCTATGGATAAGCAGGATTTTATTTTTCCCCACTACTTAAAAATACCACATGACTTTTCTTTTACATCAACAGCAGAAGGTATCCCAGACAATACAGTCTTAAAAACTAATCAGCTATAAACTGAGAGAAGAAACAAGGGAGGCACTGTTGTCTCTTGTCCACGAGCAGAAAGACCAGTAGTAACAAGAACTGGGCATTCATAGGTCCCAGAACCTCACTGATGGGCAATGTGAGCAGGTGCTGCCTCTAAAGCCAAGGACAGATCCTAGCTTGTTCCCTTGACCTAACACTGCAGTATGTTTCCGGAATCTCCAAATCGAGAGAATGACCTGTTAAGCTAGTCTTCTCTAATGCAGCTACCAAAGATCAGTTGCCGGATGCATGATTTCCCTACCTTGCCTCAAGAGGCATAATTACGTCTTGAGACAGGGTATCACAACCAAGCATAACTTGTCAAAATTTATGGGCTGCAGTGAAAGCAGTGCTTAAAGAGAAATGTATAGTATTGATATAGTGTGTGTATATATATATATATATATATATATATATATATATATATATATATC